>NW_024581133.1:6899563-6909357 GCF_017639235.1 Corvus kubaryi | reverse complement strand
CGCGGTAGCCTGGAGCCGCCGGCGGGCAACGGCAGCCGCCCGCCCGCCGCGCCGGGCCCCGGCAACCACAGCGGGGCCCGGCTCAGCCCCGTGCCCGGGATGCTCCGCGACCTCTCCGCGCTCAAAGCCGCCGTCATCGGGGCCTGCGCGCTCACGGCCGCGCTCATCGCCTGCCTCCTGCTCCGCGTCTTCAGGTGGGGACCGCCCGTGGCAACCCGGGACCCGGCGGGGCAAGGGGGGACACCCGCGATGGGGGGCACCGGCCCTCCTGTTTTATTATTTTATTATTTATATATATAATACGTATCTTATATATAATCATATATAATCATATATTATATAATAATAGCGTGACCTGCCCGCTAATGATGCATTCAAAGCCCGGCCCCAAGCGTGTGTGGCTGGCCCAGCAGCCCCTGGGGAGCCGTGCGGGGCTGCCGGCCTGGCAGACCCGCGCCCTCCTCCGCTCCTGCAGGAAATCAGGGCAGGAGT
The DNA here is from genome assembly GCF_017639235.1 of Corvus kubaryi. Lineage (NCBI taxonomy): Eukaryota > Metazoa > Chordata > Aves > Passeriformes > Corvidae > Corvus > Corvus kubaryi. Next base: position 6,908,865 of record NW_024581133.1, on the reverse strand, counting down.
TGGGTTCCAAGTGGGATTTTCCAGCGTGGAGTACACCCGCTGCGTGCGTCCGCGGTGGGCGCCGGGACTGGAGTGGGCACGGAGCGAAACGCGTGAGACTCCGCTGGAGCATTTGGGGATGCGTGGGGCTGGTGGTGGTGGGTCACTGGGATGGGTGCCCAGGGAGCCATGGGGTGCTTCACCATGGAGACACACAAAGCCCAGCCGGAGATGCAGGCCCAGATGGCGAAGTGTCACGGCTCAGTGTCCGGTTGCTGGGCAGGGGCAGCCGGAAAGAGACGGGAACAGCTGGCGCTCGGCATCGGGAGGAGGCAAAGCCATGGCTCAGGTGACAGAAGCAGTTAAACAAGTGGAGTTGGCAAATTCTTCCTTGTTCTGTCTTCAGGCAGCTCCTTTGTGCATGGCTGAATGCTCTGCTTCTCCTGCTTTGAACTAATTCCATGAAGGAAGGGCAGCGCTCTCGATGGTAGTATTCCAAAGTATGGTCTATAAACCGAAATGATCAGGGCTGGTACTTTATGAAGAAATTGACATTTAACTGTATTCTACTTAAGTGTGTGCAGCAGCTGGCAAAGGCAACGCAAATAAATGTGCTCATAAAGTGAGGTGGTTTGGGAGAGCCCAATAAAGTATTGAAGAGTTTTTTTTTTTTTTTAATCAATATATTTGCTTCACAGCTGTACAATGTTGTCACGGACAAACAGCAGAAATGGTAGAGGTTATATGAGCTAGAATTAGGAAGTCTATAACCAAGGTTTTTCATTCTGAGCTAAGTTTCTACTCCTAGTTCTGTGTCATCTTGGAGAGTTTATTTTCTTTGCCACAGTTTCTCCGGAGTATAAAGCAAGATCTTGTGTCAAGGAGACCAGGCGTAAGGCTGAGTATTTGTAGCCAAAGAGGGCAAACGTGTAACCTTTAAAGGCCTTCCCTATACCATTATCAGCAAAAACAGGTCCAGGTTAAAGTCACCTTGGGAAAGATGGATTAATTCTCCCGTGCCAAAGTTGTCATTATACAGCTGATCAGAGTTAATGCAGCATTAAGGATATGTTAAAATATGTTAAAACCCTCTGAGATGTCTTGTATATCTTTGGTAGAACCTGCTGGGGAAGTGGAAAATTAAGCTATTGGCTTCTGAGTATGTTTCTTTATCTGACAGAGCACTTGTTTGTAAACAGTTATCCCAGTTGCAGACGAGACAAGAATACCAACAGGTATGTTTGTACAGCATCACACTTGTAGCTGACAACACAGATCAGTGGAGATTCTGTTGCAGCAGAGATAAAGGATTTACTCTCAGTAAATGTAAAGCTTTTCTCCGTCAGAATAAGAGCTTTGTTCACACTTAGTCAAAAACATTGCTATTTTTTTTTCTGAAGAGTCATGGATTCCTATTAAAGAGATTTTGCTGAAATCCGATCTTTGATTAAACTTTCACTTTGAAATTGTTCTGGGTTGCTGGAAGTAAATTATCCTTTTATGTATGGGTTGTAAAGATGAAATAAACCAATGAGTGGCCAGATACTCATCACAGGCATTGGATTAATATTTTATACATTTTTCATATACATCTCATTTTTACATATTTTTCTGTTCATATTATTTTCCTTTTTTGTTTGAGCAGGAATAGATATATTTCTCCAGTTTTCAGCTCAGTTCTTAAGGCAACACTCAGAAATTCCTCTTCATTCCTTTTCGAAATGTTATATTCTGAATTCATCTGATGGTTCTCTAGTTCAGAATGTGGTATCACCCAAAGTGGTCTGAATTTCCTTTCTCTTTGTGGCTGCTGGGGTCTATGAAGGCCAGCCAAGACTTTGCTATTTGTCTGCATGTGGCAAGGTCTAATTTGCTATAGTATTTATTTATTTATTCTTTTTTGCAAGCTTGGTTCTGGGTTTGCTTTCTTTCCTGTACCCGCGGGCTCTGCATGCCCCCAACCCAAAACCATTTCCACAACAAACCAAATTCCATGTTATTCTCAATCAAATAGTTGGGTAGTTTGCATTACTAAGAAGCCCAGTGTCTTGCAACAGATTGTGTGTGGCTGAACTCACTCTTTGATCTGTGTTTTGGATTTTGCCTTTTTACCTCAGTGTTCTGCCCTGTTTCTCTCTCCTGGTGCAGCTCGGTTCATTCCATTGCAATGCAACTCTTGGGATCAGCTCACAGGAAACACAATTTTTCAGATGTGGCCAACTGTGCTGGTAGACCATGTGCCTTCTAGGGAAACCTGATAAGTTGCTTTTGTTCCAGTGGGCCAGCTGAGAGCAACCCAAAGCTTTAGTTGCAGAAAAGTCTGCTCTATAAGTGTGTGCTTCATGTCTTGACCTGCCCTTGAACAAACAGAATCCAGGGTGGAAAAGCTGCTGTATATCTAGATTTTTAGAGAGAAGCTACCTGCTTATTTTGCATCTCCTTGCTTTGTTATTTTGCCACTTGTTCAATTTTGATTTCTTCCTCAAATACCATTTTAAGCTTAGTTTTCCAGTAATAGCAAAACTGGTATAAATGACTGAGATTGAGGAGAGAGGTTCAAGCATATGATCGTAGGATACAAGACCCTTTGTTCTGTGAGCTGGACGATTGCTTCGGGCCACCCAAGGCTTAACCCCAGAGAGTTTTACTGATTTAAAATTAATTGTGTTATAACCAGTTAGAGTACTCCAGCAAAGACAAGACTTCTGCCAGCAACAGGAAAGAAGAACTCAGATTAAATTACATTAACTGGAGAGGGAAAAAAAAAATCAACACAATCAACCAAACATCCAACCCCAAAACATATTTGTGACCTATGTTGAAAGCCATGGGCAGGCAACACCATTGACTGTGGAATCGTGGAATCACAGTTGGGGCTGGAAGGGGCCTCAAAGATCTCCTCATTTCAACCCCCCTGCATGGGTGGGGACACCTTCCACTAGACCAGATTGCTCCAAGCCCCGTCCCACCTGGCCTGGAACGCTTCCAGGGATGGCACAGCCACAGATTTTCTTGGCAACCTGTGCGAGGGCCTCGCCACCACCCTCACACTAGAGAATATCTTCCTAATATCTAATTCAAACCTGCTGTCTTTTAGTTGGAAGCCATTCCTCCTTGTCCTGTCACTACATGCCCCATCTCCAGAAAGCACGTGAGGACTTGGCTAAGTGCTTCAACTTTGCTGTATTCAGCACCATCCAGAGAGCAGAGGTGCCCAGAGAGATCAACAGTAATGAGATATTGCTGATCTAATTCATCAGCTGGTAGGAAGCCTGGAGTTTCCTGAGGTTTATAGTTCATAATTTTTTTTTTTTAACTGTTAAGTGAGTCCATTAACAGGAAATAAACTGGTCCTAATTCCATTCCAGGTATAACATTGCTTTAGTTCTAGGAGGGACTGGATTAATCAGACTTCCAGTAAGCACCCTACTTAGAGGGGATAAGGGGTTTTTTGAGGTTTGTTTTTTTTTTCCAGGGGATGGTCCCCTCCTTCTACATCTCTTAGCAGGAGGTAAGAAATGCAGAGACCTCTCTCTCTGGGTCAGGAAAAGAATAATCCTTGAATGTCAGGGTTGTGGACTAAAATAGATTAGAGGCGTAAATAATACAATGAACCAGTGAGTTGATTCGAGCACTTACCCCACCACATGATGCTTCAGAGAGGAGGATGAAGTGCTGCATATGACTGGTGCTTGATCAAAATAGCCCCCGGTCAAAGTACAGACACAAAGTCAGCGTTCTGTCTCTGTGTGTTGTGTTTCCCTGCAGTCTGGAGAGGGATGCACGTCTGATTTCGGATGGACCAGGCAGACCCTGCTGTGGTGTGTGGTGCCTCAGCACTGGGTCTGCAGTCAAAGGTTAATATCCCTGTTTCCACTTAATTTGGGTTTTCTTTCCTCAGAATTCTGGGCAAGAGCTGTAGCACTCCCTCCTAATTACAGGGGGTGGCTGAATCACTAGGAGCAACAGGATTTTGTTAAGTAGAAGATGGTTTTCTCTGCTAAACTACCCAGAACCACTTCTACCCTGGCTGAACCACTTGAGGAGTGCATTGTCATTGTGCTAGGGCCACACTCTGACCACAGCTTCCAGCATGCTTCTTGTTTGCTTTTAAAAACCCCCACAGAATGAATGTGTCTGGAAAGGAGATGGTCTGTTTGCCCATGAGGTCTCGTGTGTCCTGATCCTGTCCAGGAGGTCTCCAAAGTTCATGAAACATTTGTATTCTGTAGTTCCTGCCCTGTGCTGCTCCCCTGACTCTGTTGCCTGGTCCCACCTGCTGAGTAAAATGGTTTTTAATTTTTGTGCTGTTGTTGCTGATGGTTACAGGGATCCCACTGAGGTTCAGGAGTTTTAATGTGAAACAGTTTCCTGACAGGCAGCCTTATTATGTGTGCATGTGGGGAAACTCCCAAGGCTTTCCTGCAAAGTTAGCTCGGGTAATTCTTCTGGTGTTTATGAAGCCTGAGGGAGTTGTTCAAATGAGCAAATGAGAAAACGGACAGCTGGAAAGCAGATTAATGACAAATTAGCTAGATAATCTGGGGTGGAATGGATTGAGAAAGAGGTGGCAAGGAAAGACCTTTTTGCCTTATCAATGGCAAACTGGTTGTAGCAGCTTAGCCAAAAACCAGCAGCAAAATGAGCTTTCTCCCTATCCTGGATGAGCACCATCATTAAGTGAGGTTGTGGGGATTAATAGGTCACTGTACAGTGAGTTTTTCTCCAGGTCCTCTTGAAAGTGTAGCCCAAATAGACTGATTAATGAATGGCTGAAGGCAAAAGGATTCTAGTTTCCCCTTTCTAAAAATATCTGTTCTTCAGTAATTTCTTCAACCACTCCTTTATTAACTGTTTTAAGATGAAGTCTGTGGAATAAGTTATGTTTTGTAATGGAGGAAATGAGGGAGGATGGGTCTCAGTAAAGTGGGCCTGATACTCGGGTAGGATCTTAAGAGGAATCTATGGAAACCCCTTGTAGCCTGTATGGGAGTGCAAAGTGGTAAAGCTGTGCTTGGTTAATTCTGACAGGTTAGTCTTGGTCTATATTTAGGCTTCCCAGCATGAGTAAATATTTCTTGTAAAAACAATGCATTACTTGCAAGAGGAGACCTCCCTGGATCACTTTGCTGCTAGGTTTTAGCAGGGAAGCAGAGTAACAGAGAAGTGGTTTCAAAAGGATTTTCAAGTGTTTGGGTTAAGAGTCCTGCTGCCCTGGATATAAAATTGCTTGTTTCAACAGAACAAACCACCCTGTGCTCTTTGTGACACAGCAGCACAGATCGCTCTAAAGATTAGACCAGGAGGTGACTTTTTCCTCACTCCTGATGCAACCTCAGCCTTCAGAACAGGGAGGAAATGCAAACTGCTTCATCCCAAGGGCTGGGACCTGTTTGTTCAGCCTTGGACTACTGCCCAAAAGCAGTGCTTGGCAGAGGTACTGAGATTTCCACATCAGAGCTCATCACTGATTTAAATTTCCTTAACTTTAAGCTTGGAAGGGACCATTGTGGTAGAGATGCACACTCAGGGCTGGAGTCCCAATGTCTCTGCAATGCTCACACCCCAGTTCCTGTGGCTGTGTAACTCTTTTAAAGACATCTTGAGGCAAAATTTGTGCTTTTGAATCCAGCACAGCTCGCATGACATGCCAGGGCAAGGCTTCTTGTTGGTGAAAGTACACTCGTGACGTGCTGACTGCTCAGAGCACTAGCTGTGATTACCAGAAATTAGGGCTGCTTGCTTGTGCCTGCACTAGCTCCCTTCTCATGCTTGGCAGGTGCGAGTTTTATTTTATAAAAGGCGAAGGGGAAAATTCTGCATTTTGTTAACCAAAACCACCCACTTTTCTCCCCGAAGGCTGGCTGGGTACACAACACCTTCTTGAATGTATAATCACAAAAATGCATTCATGCATGAGCAGTGTGACCTTCCTAGTCTGCATGAAAGCAGTAGGTGAAATTAAAAAAAAGGACCCATGCAGTTCAAGCTAGAGGCAGAGAATAAGTTGAAAAGCCACACACCAAGTGTTTGTTAATTGAAAGTGTTAGAAAATAGATCTCCCAAAACCGTGGGATGTGCAGGTGTGTGAGCATCTCCATTTCCAAAGGAAGGTGAGGCTGGTGTCTGTGGGAGGAGGGGTGGTAGGTACTGTTAGCTTTGAATGATGGCTGATTATTTTTCATAGCACCTACACAGCATGGAGCCTGAAACTGCTCAGATGAGACTCAAGGTTGTTGCTGTGGGAATCCTGAGCTTGGCCTGGTTGGGAAAGAGAGCAGGCTATTTGTACCCAGACATCATCACCTCCTTGCTCCTAATCCTGCCTAGAACATTCCCGTGGCTCAGCAGGGCTTAACCTGTGCTTTCTCATCTGAACATGTTCACTAAACCAGTGGCTGCTTCAGCTGATTAAGCCCATGTCTCACTTATTGAGTGTGGCAGCAGGAGGATGTGGTGGCTGCAGCGTTCGTGTGCCTGCCCTGGGTGCCAGAGCATCTCGGGTTTGTCAGCAGTGGAAAGACTGACGTTGATCTGGATTGCAGCTGACGAGAAACTGTTCCACAGACAGGCACAAACGGTGGCCTTGGAAAGGCAGCAGGAGGGGACGGAGGCTGGTTCTGCAGTGTTCCTCTTGGGAGGGTCTGAATCAGAGTCAGAGCTGGTGGGAACAGCTCCAGCCTCTCCAAGGAATACTGTATAAAGACAATCTTTCCCACCTCTGTGTTTCAGGTCTGGCAAGAGGATTAAGAAGACCAGGAAGTACGACATAATCACCACCCCGGCCGAGCGGGTAGAAATGGCTCCTCTGAATGAAGAAGACGACGAGGATGAAGATTCAACAGTGTTTGATGTGAAATACAGGTACTGCTGCCATCCATCCAGTTAGACTTGCTCACTGAGGTCTTGTTAATCGAGACAGCTCCTTTATTTCTCTGCTGTGCTAACTTGGCAGGGATGTGGCAGTCACAGTCTCCCTCTTTGCCCCAAGCATTATCCCTTTCCTTTGCAGCCCCTTGGCCTGTTCCCAGCACGAACGGCTCTGTCCTCCCCTGCTCCTGCAATAACCCTGTCACTGCCCCCGGGCTGTCTGCCCTCCTCTTTCCCCTGCAGAGCAGCACAACGGGATACACGTGTCCCAAATAGCTGACAGGGTTTGACAGACTGAACTTCCCCTCTCGGGCAGCTGCTGGCAGTTGTTCTGTATGCTCGCAGTGGATGGAGGGCTGTGGATCAAGGGTCGTGGATCCAGGGCTGCTTTCCCAGGCACTGCCGTTGCTATGAGCCTGGGAGAGAAAGGAGAATGAATCTGCACGAGATTTGTACCAGCGTGCTCCCGTGTTGGTCTGTGACACAGAGAGGACTGTGGGCCCTCACTGATGCTGTTAGCACTTATCCCTTAGCAACGAACTTTCCTTAAATATGTTTGTCTTTTTGAGATGGAAGTGGTGTGACAACCCAAAACTTCGGGTGCCTATTCTTGGCCTGAAGATTTATGGCAACAATTCAGCACACAGAGATGCTGCTTGTTGATTTATGGCATCAGGGTATCTGCATCTCTTATTTTTATTTGCATCAAGCCATCCACACTATTCGAGTTGTGTTCTCATCCAAGCAAGGCCTACTCTAAAATCTGTCCTACTTTGGCTGAAGTAAGCTCTCCTAATTATAAAAATGCAGATCTTGAGAACTTCTAACTGGAGATTTTACAGACTTTACTCACACTGCCCATCTCCTGGCTTTGGAAAAGGGGGAACACCACATCTGCTCTGAGCACATGCGTGCCAACATCTGAACCACGCACCACCGTATGCTCCATTGGTTGTTTCCAAAATCACTGCATTAGTTCTCTGTGAAAATCAGGAAATAGTTGGGAGCCATGAAACAATGAAGGGTGTGAGTCAAGCCTTTATGTGTAAACAACTAGTTCTTGATTTGGAAGACTCCTATCAGTCCTTACCTGACTTTTGCTGTTCCCTGTAGCTGCCCTGTGTTTGCTCTAATAATTTCAGCTTGTGCAGTTTGTACTTTGGGATCGAGCTTTGTTAAACCCAGAGTGCAGAGATCTGAGTCACCATGACCTGCTCAGATAGCCAACATCTCCCACCCTTTTCCTTTTAACTCCTACTTTCTCTGTGAACTTTTGGAAATGGGATCAGAGGGGTTTTTTCCCAAAGAGTGAGAACAGAAGAATCTCAATCATGGCAGTGCTTGAGGACAAGATGTCTAATAGTAAAATACTGGATGAACAAAGAGAGCTTTCTGGAAACCATTTGTCTCTTGAGAGGTGTGTTTGTGTTATCTGACATTGCTTCCCTGGAGCAGGCACTCCGCCGCTATCACCGAAGGTATCGGCTCATCCTGGCTCCCTGTTCTTGGCCACCCAGTCCTCTTTTCAGCTGTGGGAATTCCTCCTTTCTGCCACAGTGCAACAGCTATTAAATTCCACATTTTCTGCAGTCCTTGCTGTTTCAGGCATACTTTTATTTAGCTCAAACAGAGCTACTCACTTTAGAGGGGGAGATCATCTTACAGGCAGCCCCTTAGCAGTGCTGATTTTGGGAAAGCTTCTTTGGGGATACATTTGCTGTAAAAGGTGTCAAGCTCTCTGTTTTTTTTGTGCAGCTTGGAGAGTATATCCCAAACAGTTCACAAATCCTGTCTCCAGTAAAGAGACTTCTTTGCAAATTTGTTTTTGAGTTTGTTGCTGAGTTTGACCATTGACAATTCCATTAAACTAATCAGGAGGTTCTTTGTAGGTGCTTGTGTTCAGATGGGAGGAGAGGGATAGAGCTGCAGAAAGGGCAGCTCAGACTTGCCCACAGTGAGTCAGGGAACAAACTTTTAACAGGTCTTCTGTTGGGGTGCCTGCCCCAGTCCTCCCCTACCCCCAAACTGGCATTCATGGTGTGGGAGGCTCTGGGCTGGTTTGTTTGAGATCCCCTCCCATTGCTGAAAGACCTGTGCTTTCACTTGCATCTGTGTTTGGGGGAGTAATTGAGATTCTGTGGTCTCTCCCTGTGTAATGCAAATAGCTCTCTAATTAAAAGGCAGTTGGTGTGGAGCAGCAACAGGGGAGAAGCCACATTTACCTCTCCAATTGTTCTTGTGCAGTTAATTTTCTTTCCTTTAGTGCTTTGTCCTTGTGCAGATTTGTTTCCAGTCTTACATGAGGCATCAAAGAACAGCAGACAGTGTAAATTGGACTGTTGGGTGAAGGTTGTTGCTATTTTTTCCTTTTTTTTTTTTTCAGGAGGCTTTAAGGTTTTAGCTCCCGGTAGGTGGGGGGGGGGGGGGGGGGGGGGGGGGGGGGGGGGGGGGGG
>NW_024581133.1:6838739-6899463 GCF_017639235.1 Corvus kubaryi | reverse complement strand
TTTCACTTTTTTTTTTTTTCTGTTTGTTTTTTTTTTTTTGTTCCCGGTTTCTCCCCCCCCCCCCCCCCCCCCCCCCCGATTCCTTTGGGCAGTGGAGCAACAAGAAATAACCACCTTCCTCCAGTAAGGCAGACTAATGAGACCACTTCAAAATCTTACCCAAACACAGCCCTTTCTGTGCATATAAAAGCCACCCACTGCTGCCTCTGTCGAATGTGTGCTGGATCAGATCCCCTCTTTGCAACCTCATTCCAGCAGCAGGGAAGCAGCTCTGTCAATGGCCTCTCTAATCCTGCAGGCACAATTTCTGTGTGCCAAGAGGGGGAAAGTATAAATCAAAGATTGTCGCAGAGTAAAGGTGCCAGATCACTTGGACATTGACACCTCCTTAAAAAGCTTCATGGAAACCACTGGTTTAATATGTATGTTTCTGTATGTATTTGCTCTAGTACTGAGAGAGGCATTTGGATAAAAAGTTCAGGAATTGTTCTGAAATTATTATAGAGCTACACAAAGAAAGCAAACTGAGCAATGGAAAGAGTGTTTGTTTCGTGATAACCAATTCAATCTGTGCTGGAGGCTGAAAAGCATCCTTGTCCAGTTGATTCCTGAACCATATGAACTGTATTGGTCATAATTTCCCAGATGTCAGATGTTTTTTCAAGTTTTATGATGGGATTTGCTGCACATCTTCAAAAATGAGTTAGTGGAAAGCTAAATCCCATCCTCCAAATGTGCTCTTTCTCATCCCATAAATAGATCTTGATTTGAAGATTTCCCTCTCCTCTTTGCTCCTTCAGAACTTTCTTTCAAGAAGGCAAGGGGAATTTGCACGGGTTCTGTGATCTCCGTGATGGAGCTAAGCCTTTGATTCATCATTTGGCACTGAGTGATACTCGAGTAGAGAGCAGTGAAGTAAAATAGGTTACAGGCAAATGTCCCCAACAAACTGGTGTCCATCCCCCACCACAGAACACTCTGCTTGTTTTGTGTAATAAGAGAAAAGAGATTAAAACAGCTGCAAAGAGAACCAGTTTCTGAAAAGGTAAATAAAATTGTTAGCTTGTTAAGCTTATTAACTCTAGTGTAGCTCATTGGGGGATTTCTTGTCAGCTTCAATAGGAAACCAAAAACAAGTTCTGAATAAATTCTGTGGCACCTTGTACATGAAAGGCTTTGAAAGCGCTTCAGTAATCTGGGATATCAGCAGTGACTCCTCTCCCTGCTGACTTGCAGCTGTTGGAGGCAGCAAGTTCTGCTTTTGCTTCGCTTGCTGAGCCCAGCTGGGGGAATTTCACAACTGTCCAGGGCGATATGTGCCATGTGACAGCCCGGAGCTGGGGAAGGAGCTTGGAATTTAAATGCTAGTCCTGATGTCAGGCTCCTAAATAAATACTGATAGAAAGTTTTTCTTGGGGCAGATTGAAGCCTCTGTCCTTCCTGTTGGCTGAGTAAAATTCCTCAGTTTGTTTTCCCTGTGGATTGTCATTTTTCCCTCTAACAGCAGCAACAGCAGAACGCAGAAGCAGTTTAGGAATGCATCTTCCAAAGTGCTCTTGAAAGGAGAAAGATTTATGTGTAAGGAGCAGTGGCAAGCTGAGGGAAGAGGACAGGAATATTTATGCAACCATTGTGGGTCCAAAGGGCTTTTGAGAGAATGCAGGATGTTTTAGAGGAAAGATGCACCACATGTAAGGGCTGGATTCTGGATTCATCCCTTTTTCAGGCACTGATAGCATTGAATTGGATAGAGACATCTTCAGCACAGTTGCAGGGTTCAGCCTTTGATGTACTTGAGTCTTGGGAGTCTGTAAAATACGGGTTACACTGTTGGTGTCTTCTCTAGGACTACATCCTTTCGAGATCCTGACTGCCTGTGCAGCTCTGAATGGAGCATGGAATTGTTCCGTTTGTTACTGCGAGGTGTTCACTCTCAAGGGAGCAGGTCTAATGGATTTTTTTTCCAGTGAAAGCTGCAGGCAATTCTGGATGATGCCAGGTGAATTGTACTGGGGTTTATAGCAGCTTATTTTTTTTCCCCAGCAGGCAGCAGTGACAAGTTGTGTGTAAATGGAGGGGTATCATTTATCCTCATCTGAAGGGGGTGCAAATCACCAACACAGGCAGCAGCTCACTATAAATACAACAAATTGCCAAAGCTTTGGTGCTGCTGTTAAGGATTTCCCAGAGGTTTCACAGCAGGGGAGAAAAAGAGATAGTCAAAAAGCAATTTTTGCTGGGTTTTGAAGGCCAGTTGGTCCCTGATGCTGCTGTAACAGCTGTTGCAGAGCACACCCTGTTCTGCTGCTCTGCAGTCCTACCGGAGGGCTCTCATCTCTTTCCTGGAGTGTAGTAAGTTCCTGTTAAGATTGTTTTTTAACCCTGAAGCAGTTAAGGCAGTAGGGTGTCAGGAGGAGCATCCATAGCAAGGAGGATGGTCCATGTGTGTTGATGGGTAAGGGGTGAAAAAGCTGTGAGGTCCAGAATGGGTTCCATGTGCCTCCGTGTGCACATTCCCTTCTCTGCTCTGCACAGTGACTGGCCACAGGATCTTCCAGCGTCTGGGCTTTGTCTCATCTAATTCTGCTTTTGTCTTCCCTTGGTATCTCTTCTCCTGGCATGGCACTAACATCCCATCGGTGCCACCAGATACGTGAGCTGCTGGAGGGGACCGGTGGCAATCCCAGTGAATGATGCTGCCTTTTCCTCTGTGGCCATTGGGATTTTTTTTTCCACTTCACACGTGGGTTCTCATCTCTGCCTGTGAGCTCTTTAATTCCAAATCTCCAGCTGTACTAATTCTTCTGCTTTCCAGGTAAAGCAGCTCCGTGGAGCGTCGGTGCCCTGCAAGATGTCATTCTGCTGTCGAGGGACCTGCTGAACCCATAACTGTGAAAGGGAGGCTTTCATCTCTGCAGCATTACAACCAAACCAAGCCTCACCTCCTCGAGGTGCTGTTTGTACAGCAGGCTGTGGATCTTCTGACTAAAACAGCACCATTTGGTTCCCTGGTGTCCCGACTCCTGCGTTGGAATGGCCAAAGTTCCTCTTTGCAAACTCGGCTCTCTTGCTTTAGGAGGGCTGTAGTGTCACCAAAGCATGACAAGGTGCAGCTCCTTACGGTCTAAATAAGTTTTGCAGAAGGAGGGAGACAAGGAAAATTAAACTGAGCTGCCCCAAGGACTTATTTTCTGAAATCCTAATTCAACACCTCAGTCACTGTTAAACTTTGGTCATTGTTAAACAGATCATGTGTTTAAAAAAAAATCAGGAAGTATTTTTGGGCCTTACAGAGGTGACTTAGGACTTTAAGATGGTAAAAATGTAAGCCATGCTGAAATGCCACACTATGTTTGGTGTAGGGTTTTGGGTGGGAAGGGGTTGGGACATTGACTCATGTAGGAAATTTTCTTGACTTGCTACTGATTTTTTTTTTTTTTTTTAACAACAATTGCACTAAGTTTTCACTATGACACTCTCATTGTCCCAAGGAGCTCTGATCAGACCAACTTCAGTAAGTGAGACCACAGGGAAATAGGAAGAATCAGACATGCTCTAAACTACAACAATCTTGGATTAAAGAAGATATATTTTTGTAATTTTCTGCCCTTCCACTGGGAGTAAAACCAGTGTTTTGTACTGTTCTGTGCTGACTGTAACTTGTCTACAATTCATCTATATTACCTTTTTCTAAGCAAAGTAAGTCCTCATGTGGAATGATTGGATTGCAGAGAGACCACGTCTTATTTTTCATGGAAGCTTCATGTAAGTGATCTTATTCTCTGTCAAACTGGAAATTTTCCCTTACTACCTGCTTGACAAAGCTCATTTAACCCAAGGACACATTTTTACCCGTTGCTCCCTGCTGTGCTTTGTGCTGCAGAGGTCAGAGCTGTGGGATGACAACTGTGGGAATTAGATTGCTGCATCTGGAAAGGTCGGGTTTGGGAGACCACAGGCATCCAGGCAGCCGGGCCAGCGGTAGAAAGGGCAAACCTAACTGGGTTAGTTTCTCTACTTTGTGGTTTTCCTTTAGAGTAACCACAGATGAAGTTCAGACCTTACTGTTTACTGCCCTCCTTAACACCTTCTATTTTGGGTTTTTAAGCTGGCTGGAACCTTGCTTTTCTTGGGGAACACATATTTTCCAATTGTTTTAGGATTGTCCCACTGTTTGCTTGACCCTCTCCCAGCCTTGCAATCCCTCAAGGAGACTGCGGTTTCTGGCCAAGCACCAACCTTGCAGGAGGCTGCTACTTTTGGGATTTTTATCTTTTTTTTTAAAGCCCTGTTGAGATTTGAGGTTTGTTGAGAAAACAAAACTGCTTTGTCATGATGTCATGACCTGCACCAGTTCTGTGTGGTTCCCCTTGGCCCTTCAGTCAGTAAAAGGAGGTGAAGGGGAATTTTTTTCCTTTCCAGCAGCCTTGTGCATTCATCCCAGCAGCTGCCATACCACAGCTTGCTTTCCCTAGCTGTGACTCAGCAAAGGCTTTGCAGACAGCCGGCTCAGCCTGCATGGAAAAATCCCAAAGCAGACTGTTGTGTTAATATTAGTCATCAAGGCAATATAAAATGCTCTGTTATTTTCATTCATGGAATAGTTTGAGTCATTCTGTGCCACTGTTACCAAGCAATATTTGACATGTCAGCTGCGAGGTGAGGATGGGCTGGGCAGGTTGTTCTTGCTGGTAGGAACCAGAGCAGAGAGTGGAACGGTGCTGCAGGTTGAGGTAAGGTCTGGAGCTCTCTCCCCACCTCGGTAAAGCAGGTTTCAGACTCTAGGCTGGATGCTTCAGAAGGAAATACTGAGTTTCTTCAGGGCTGCAAGACTTTGAAGGCTGGGAATTGAACTTCTTGGGCAGACCAAGCCCTTTTGAAGTCAGAGAAGTGGCGATGCTGAGAGGAGAAAGGGAGGTTAAAAGCTTCTGTTGGTGTTTGTGGAAGGAGGGGACAGGGTGAGGTGGCTGCCCTGTCTGTGCAGGCACCATGGCAACATATTCATGGCCACTGTTCTGCCACGCTCATTCAACTGAGCATCAGGCACTCTCAGAGTGGGGGACAGGGAGTGAAACCATCTCTTTGCACAAAAGAAAGGCAAGACCAAGTTGTGTAGGAGAGAGATGAGAAGAAAAGATGCATGAAGGGCACTTCTCCCTTCTGAGGGCAAGTCAGTTCTTGATATCAGTTTTTCCAGCACCTTCAGGTCACTTGTTGAGTTAGGCTGGCAAAGGCCTTCTGCTCCCCTTGCTTGTAGCTAAAAAAAATTAAAAAAAAAAAAAAAATCCCACTGTTTTCACAACATGGCCAAATCTCAGTGGTGGACAGGGACCAGGTATTTAAGATGTTGAAGATGGAGGTGCTCAGTGGCAGCTGGGATTTCCTGGCTCCTCGGGGAGGTCCCAAACTGTGTGCCATAAGCTAAAAAGTGCTTATAGGAAAACAGCAGCTGCTTGGTGGAAATAAAGGGTCAACCTGACCAGTTGCTCATGGTCATGAAAATAATTGGAATGCTCTTTCTGATACTCAGTTGCTGTTGCAAATGTGAGGCAATGTTTACCTCTACAGAACTTGCTGTATGTGATTTAAAGTGTCTGGTTAAATATTCTATAGCTATATTTAGTTAAGATTTTAAGAGCACTTGATGTGACTCATCTAATAGTATATATATATGAATATTTTTTTAATAGTAGAAATCAGTTTAAAACATAGTTTTAATAATTTGAATTGTTCGGTTCAGGTAGTTGAAGGAGTTCATCAGAGAAGAAATAGCCATTAACCACTACATGAGTTTTTTACCTTAATGTTCTGTGTATCTCACACTGCAGATTTAATCTGATTGTGACTGTAACATGTTTTAGTCTCTGCTGCTAGTTTGTGTTGCATAGTCAAACTTGCTTTGTTCAAGACCATTTTTAAAGGCATATTTTTTGTTACAGAAAATGAAAACAGAAATGTTATTACAGCTGTCTGCCTGTAGCTCACTTACTGCTTACAGAATACACCGACTCCTGGCTGAGGCAAACAGAGTGTGTGAGTCAGAGGCTTTTCCTTTGTGCATGTGGAGGGAAAACCCTGCACAGAATTGCAGCTGCTTTGCTCCAGGCACAGCCCTGTCACCAGAGATTACACTTGAGAAGCCAGAAGTCAGTGTGCCATGCTTACCTGCAGAACTAAGTACACAGATAGCTTTGTATTTGCATTTTCTCCCCTTCTGTTCCCTGGAAGTTGCAGAGATGACTGCAAAAACTTGTTTAGCACACTGACTTTGTAATCCCCTAGTGTTTATCTTAAGGCCAAATTTACGTGTAGGAGTTTACAGGCACTAATGAAGCTTGAACACATAGACACTAATTAACTCAAAGACTTTGTTTATAACTGTTCCCTCTAATTCCGTGTACATGGTATAATCTCTGCAGGGTGGTAGGCTGTGGTTTTTGTTAAAGATTTTTCCTTGTTAGATGAGTTTCTGCTGCTGCAGTTTGTGTGTCAGGAGGTATCAGGACCATGTGTTCAGTTTTGTGCAATTGCTTTGAAGTTTTTTTTTTATAAAAGAATTTGTCATTGTGACCAAAGCTTCTTTTTAAGAAAAAATTGGTTGCGTTTGAATGGACTTCATGTGTTTCAGTGGAAACTGCCATCATTAAACATGTTCTTGAAACCCCTGTGCTGTGTGTTACGTTTATAGCAGCAATGGGAGAGGGGTGTTGCATTTTGGAGTGAGGTGCATGTGAGAGCACCTGTGTGATCCATTTTAGCAGTTCTCAGAGGACTGTTTTCCTCCTGGTTATGGAGAGCAGATGCTCCTGGGCTCTGGAGCAGCTACAGGACAGACTGGTCCAGCACCCTGTGCAGGGATTAGCTCTGCCTTTCTCCTCTGCCACGTACCACATGATTCCTCTGCCTTGATGTCTTCATCTCTTCAGGAACAGTCTAAGAGTAATTCAGTGCTGCAGACAAGAGGCAGCTGCTGTTCCATCTCTGCCTTTTAAATTATGTCCTGCCAGTAAAGTAAACCTCAATCTAATTCAAAATACCCAACAAAATGCTGTCAGCCTTGAGTCAGCTGTTGAGCAGCAAAGCTGGTTTGTGTAGGAAGGTATAAGACCGTTCAAGGTGAGCCCCAGCCTAATGCTGGCTAAGCAGGACAGGCTGCTCTTAGCACAGGCTGCAGGAGTGAGGATGGCACAGAACAAAAGGCAGAGGCTGCAATCGCTGGGGTACTTACCTTTCTGATGAGGTCTCAAGTGGAAGATGAGCAAATGACCAAAAATCTCGGGGGAATTATTACCTAAGTAAGAGCTGAAGAGCTGAGTTTGATGAAGGTGATTGCAGCTGAGGTTGTGTGAGGCAAGGACAAGACTCAGCTTAACCCTTTCTGAATTTTGACATGGGGAAGCCCAAAGCTGCAACAAAGGTTTTCTCAGGCAAGTCTTCATAATTTTTTTTTTTTCTAAATGGATCCCATTAAAGGGTTATTTCTGCAGTATCTAGAAGAGTTCTGCATGGGCCAGTGTACAACACAGCTTCCCCTCTCCCGTGGGTGGCTGTTACCACCCTCGTACAAGCTGCTGCTCTTATTAGTGAGTCTGTGTGCAAGAGTGAGGTTAAGTGAACAGAGCTAATTCACATTTATAACCCTGGGAAAGGCGGGGGGGGTTGTCTTCATTGTGTCTCAGTGTTAGTGATCTCTGGATGCCTTGATACTGATAACTGCAAAATTGTCAGCGATGTGTGGCAAATGCTATCGGAGACAGGAGCTGAACACTGAGATGATTGGAATCATGCCTGACAACAAGCTCTATTAAGAGTATGAAACAGCAACAGCTCTAATTGCTTAAGACCAAGTAGTCTGTAACTAAGCTGCTCAGAAACATTGAGGATAGTTAAACTCCCTATCAGCTGGCAATTACCAATTTTGAAGAGGCCAGAAATTCTTCTAGCTCTGGTTTCAAACAGACGCCCACTCCAGGTTGGCTCGGTTCTCCCGTGGCCATTTGCTCACAGCATGTTAGATGAGCCAAATATATTTCAAAACAGTACTTGTAATTCATGGAAAACAACTCTTCAGCTCAAGAAAGCAGCATGGAAGGCGTGGCCATTGCTTTTAAAGCTAAGAAGCAACGGGGATTAAAAATCCAGATGCAGTTTTTGATGGCTTAGGAGGCATAAAGCTGTTTACTAGGCTTTTCTCTCCCCTCATCCTGGTGTCTCCAGCCTTCTTGTTCCCTCCCTTGCCTCCACGTTGGGGGACCAGCAGCACAGGGGAGCCCAGCTCCCCCCAGCTCTGTGGGGAGAACCCACTTAGGCTGCATATGGACAAGGAAGGAGAAGGCAGGTCCTGAGGAGCTTGAGCAGCTGCTTCAAAGCTTCAACCAGCATGTTTAATCTCTATCTTGGAAGATGTTACAATCCTAATTGCCAGACTTCAAAGGCTGCCAGCCTTGGCTTGAGAACACACTCCTGGTTGTTGCCTGTCGCTGCCCAATCCATCCTGCCCAGTGATGGAGGGAACCCACTGATCTGAGTGTGAAACAAAGACTCAGATTCCCTGGCCAGGGCAGCTCTGTCAGGTGCAGATGGGGACTGTTGGTTTGAAGGATGAGGAGGGATAAGGATTAGGTGACCTACTGCACCACCTCAGCCAGGACAATTTATTTTACGGCTTTTCTGTGAAGGGTAACACATCACCTGCTTACAGCTCGTCCTGACTCCTCTGGCCTTCTTGCCGTGGCTCTTTGTAGATAATTTAATTCAGTGCACATGTTGTTATTGTGGCCTATCAACAGTCTAGCACCAGATACCTGCCCAGGACCTTTACCGATTCCAAAAGCCAGATGAGGCAGTTTAAACATCTTCTCTGACTTGTGCTGAGCAGCACAGAACATCCTTGGGGACTCCTCTGCCAAGTCTAAATGCCAGTGAAATAACTGTGGCAAAATTCCCTCTTACATCCAGGTTGGAAAGAGACTCTCTCCAGGCTGTAGGATCACAGAAGCCAGCCTCCCTTCCAGACTCACTATCCCTGCTCACAGTGAATCCTCAGCTGTGAGTTTCAGATGTGCATTTCTTGCCAGGGAACAAGTCTGTTAAAGGGGCCTGTGTTGATGTGGCTGGTCCTCATCAGCTCTGATGCCAGCCCAGAATAACCACTGTGCTGCTGCTGAGCAAAAATAAACTCTTTGTCATCAATTCCTTGAAGCATCACTTCCAAATCCTTTGCCCCCCCAGCTGTTTCCCCTCCACGGATTTCCAGACTGTGACTCGATACAAACATATTTATCTGAAGAGAAGCTCTTCTTTACAGACACATTTCTCTCCCTCTGCCCTCAATTCATAAAGGTTTAAGCTCAGGTCAAGAACATTTGACATTTCCCCACTTCATTTTTGCGTGGCTGTCAGCAGAGTTGTCTCAGTAGCGCCTTTTGGGCAGTGTCTGAAATTACCTGGTTCTCTCCATCTCCTTGCATAAGCACTCCTACAGCGCAGATCCCAGTGGCACTGAGATGATTCTCAGTTAAACAGAAAAAACTCCAGTCTGTGTAGGTGTAGGTTACAGGCGGGTTCGGTCGGGACGGAGACGGATGGAGACGGAGATCTCTATAGGCAGGTCTTGGGACACAGTCGGTTTATTGTAAAGGGCGAGGGTATTGGGGCACTGCTCAGAGCTGCTAGACTCAGCTCTGAGCAGGCCCAAGAGAGTAAGCAGGTGAGAGAGAGAGAGAGGGTGTAAGAGCAAGAGTGGAAGTAAGAGTAGAAGTGGAAGAGAGGAATAGAGAAGAAGAGAGAGAATCAGAATCAGAATGTCTGAAGTCCTGGTTACAATACAATAAATCATCTTCTGTACTGAATATTCTAATTGTCACTAACCAATCTAATACAAGATACAAATCCTATAGCATTTACATACAGCCTATAAGAGTTCTTATATTACCATAGAGTGTTACATCTTAACTTCTAAAAACTACTCTTTGGACCCCTTCTGCTGAGCTAGTAGGGTCTGCTCTGACCCTTGGACCTGCCTGCAAGCAGAGGGTATTGTTTCATCAAGAGGGGATTACTTCAGTGGCCATACCATTGTTTCCTAGTTGTTCAGTAACTAAGACCTGGTATTTCAAAAGTGGCTTTCATTTCGATGTTGCCTGTAGTTTTCATATTCCCAAAATCTTTTGTCAGGCAATCATATTTCCAAGGTTTTCCTGTTCCATCTTCCCCAACATTTAGGCAATTTCCCCTATTTCCTTTACTGTGTATTATAACGTTTTTTGGGGTCAGACCAGTTCTTCTTGCTGATGGTGCAGCAATGCTTTCAGAGCTCAGCAGTGAATGCAGTGGTCCCTGGCCTTCTTCCCCTCCTGCCCCTTTTGCCATCCAGCTTCCCGTGGCATTTCTGCCACCAAATTCCCAGTTTCCTGACTCTCATCCCCGCTGTGCATTACCTGTGGTACAGATTAACAACGCCCTTGTGGATAAAGCTGTGGCAAAGGAGAAAGAAATCTGTTTATTTTGGACTAATGAGGCAAAACATTGCTGCAACAACCTACTGATGAGGATGGGTCTTGCTAGAAAGGCAGGTGTTATCCAGAACAATGCCGAGATCCTCAGGAGCTGCCACTTCCCATGTCTGACTCAACAGACCCATCAAATATACATCAACAGAACACATCGCACACACCCATCGAGCTGCATGATCTTTAAGGTCCCTTTCAATCCAAACCACTCTGTGATTCTGTAATTCAACGTTCCAATCTGAGCTCCTGTAGTTAAGAGGGAGGAATATTTAGGTGCTCTTAGCACTCCTGAAACTTGCTAAGCTTAAATAAAAGAATGGTACTGCTCAGGATGCTCGCAGACAGGGCAAGGCTCTTGCTGAAGAGCTTCTATTTAATGAGCTGTTCAAATGAAGGACATGCTCTGTCCCTCTGCTCATACATAATATTTTAAAAATCACATATTTGCAGTGCATTGTTCATTGCTGTTCAAGGAAACAAATGATTTGCTTTTAACATAATCACTATCAGAAATAAGTTATTCAGCATTTACTGCTTGGAAGTTAAAAAGGGAATCTGAATTTCTTTTTAGTTCCTTCCTCTTTTTTATAATAGATATACAAGCTGCAGGGCACACTTTTATGCTCCTGTAGCCAAGATTTTGTAGAATTGACTAATAATCTATTTTGCATATTTATAAACACTTTATTATTTATTAATGGTGCATTTCAGGAGCAAATTTATAATCCTGCCATGTGATCTCAGCCTTTTAGAGAAAAATGGTTGCTTGTGTCAAAGAGCTGGAAATTAGAGGTAGCGTAACAAAGAAATGAGTGAGAATATCTCATTAGTGTGAGAGCAAGCAGGCAGGAGCCTCTGTGAGGATGAATACACGCACACGAGGTGCACGCAAGGAGATATCAAATACAGAACACAGCACTCAAGATGTGTCAATTCCTGCTCTCTTTGCTCTAAACCCACCAGAACATAGCAGAGCCCTTCAGTCATGTGAAATCACTGGCTCAGTACACCCAGAGCTCACTCTCCAAGCTGACATTAGTGCCCTTGGCCACACCACCTCCAGGTATTTTAAGCTTCAGGAATTTGAAGAGTCCTGATGTCCACCTTGGTGGGTTCAAGCCTGAAGATCAGATACAGGTGACCAATCACCTCACTACTACTGGAAGTCACCGATCCCTCACCCATTTCCAGTCTCAAATCTGGATGTCTCAGGCATCCCCTCTTCACCCTGAGCATTATCAAACCACTTGGAGAGGGGTGCCAGGAGCAAACAAGCACATGTACAAATGTAGTGTCTGCTACCACCATTATTTCACTTAAAACCAAAACACCTTCTGTGTGCTCAGAACAAATATGAGCTACTTTTTCTACCTTACCTGTCTCTAGGAAGCCTCTGGAGATCTCTCTGGTGAGGTGTGGAGCTCTGCTGGTCTCCATGAACTGGTGGCTAACAAAACACCTCCCAGCCACCTTGTACCACTTGCAGTGATTGCTCCACCTGTGCCCTTTATCATTTTCTGGTCCTGACCCTTCCTCCCTCCCATCTCATCAAGTGACCAAACACTTGCCAAGTGCTATCCTTCCTAAAGCTGCTCCTCCCGCCCCAGTTATTATCCATGAGACCCGGGTGGAAGAGGAAGCCCGATGAAGAAGGCACAAGGCTGCTGATCCAAAACAGAGCTGGCAGCTTGTGTAAAGACACAGCATTGGGCTGAAAGTTTCTTGGTTGTTCAGATTCACCAAATCACACCCCTTTAAGTGCAAAGATGCTGAGGCTGCCCCAGTGCTTGCCCTACATGGCACCGTGGCTGTGCTTCTGGGGAAACATGTCATTTTTGGAACCTGTGTGTCCAGAACTTCCCAATACAAAACCTTCCAGCAGCTTCAGTGGTGCTGTGTGCATTTCTTACCCCTAGAAGGTGCTTTCTCCTGGCTCCTTCCAGCCATAAAATGAATGACACTTCCTTCCCCCATGCCAGGGCAGGGTTATTCAGCCATTTAACTGTGTGGCTGGGCTTGGAATCGCTGCACGGCTGGCTGGCTTTCCATCAGGCTGGGCTTGCAGCTTGTGCCAACCTGAGCAGCCTGAGCCACAGGAAAGACCTCTCAGAGTTCCATCCCTTCACCAGGGCTTCACAAGTCAGCCAGGGCATCACCACCCTGCACAGAAGGCTGCAGAACCCAAAGCTCCCACAAACTCAGGTCAAAAGCCTGGGAACCGCATCTGCCTCTTTTTGCTCCGAAGCTGGCAAGCACAGAGTGTGTAGTAAGGTCTCTCTTGGTAAGGGAGAGGTGATTAATGAGTCTGGCTCATTAGAAGCTTGGAAGGAGAACTGAGGAGACCTGCCAGGCTCTTCATCAGCAGAACAGGCAGCCAGGCACAAGGTGGGTCTGCTCCCGTCATGGGGAGCTGCTGTGCAATTTGCCCTGTGCTGGAGGCATCAAGGTGCTGCTGCTGCTCTGGGGCAAAAGCCTCTGAAAGGTGACATTTCCTCTGCTCATTTTATTTTATTTTTCTGAAAGGAACTCGGAGCGTTTGGAGTTTTCTTTGATAGGATTTTCAGAGGAAGCAGAGCAAACCGGCTGTGCATCACCTTCTGACGGGGAACAGGTGGGGATGAACAGAAGTGGAGGAGAGAAGGTGAATGGAGCTGCAGTTTGGTGGCGGATCCGAGTGTAGCAACTTGTCATTAATGCCATAAAATTGTTCCCTGCACTTCGAATAATGTGAAAAGCATTAGCAGTAATAGCAGCTCCGTTATGTTCCTGTTTTGATGTGCTGTCTAAAAAGGTGAAATCTGAGGAAGGACATAAAGAACATGGAATTTTAGGCTTCCTTTGGCATTTTCTTTTTGTGCAGAACCTGAAAATACTTCATTGAAGCCTATTAAGGGCTAATAAAAATGTGTACAAACAGAGGAAACCTTTATACAGCTCACACATATCAAGTGTGCAGCAGGTGTGGGGTTAGTCAGTGGTTTTGGTGCTGCACTGAGCTTTTGTACACCATGTCTGTGACCCTCCCCAAAAAACAGGAGCTGCTAGGTCGGAGACCAACAGCCCTTGTTAGGAGCTACCTTTATTTAGCAGAACTAATTCTGCTGGCTTGGAAACCTTGTTGGGATGGAGGTAGAAGGTGCAGGGGACACAGCCTGGCTTGAAGCACTGAGGGAAGAATCTGTTCCTGCTGTTGTGGAGGTCAGCTCAGCCCCTGGTGACGCATGTTTGACACGGCCAATACATTAAATCATCTGGCTCAATGGCTCCAGCTCTCTCCCCATCACACTCCACTGGCTGGCTTTCGTCACTGGGGTGATTGGAAATGTGGTGTGGCACCTCCAAGCACCCAGAGGATGTCACAGCTTGGTGTCCAGCCTGCGTTAGGCTTCGGTGCAGCACATACTGACCACAAGTGAGGGAAGGAGGAAGGGTTCCTGCCAAAAATGCAGCTGGTTTAGCTGTGGCTCTGCTGAGACAACACAAAGGAGGATTTCCTGTGCTGCCAGCTCCCAGCCAACAAGCCCTTATTTTGTTCTCAGTACATGGACATGTTGTTTTGATTTTTTGACTTTGCCCACCCAGCAGTAAAAAGCCAGAAGGGTGGACCCTGCTCCTGCTGCCACCAGCACAAACATGGAGCTTCCCCCACTGCTTGCAAGAATTCAGTGCCTTGTGTATACAAAACAAACTGATTTTTCTTTCACTCCAGTGCACAGAGGAGAGGCACACCTAGGAGAGGTCTCAGGGGCAGTGGGGGTGGTGGATGGATGGTTGCACAGAAGATATTCAGGTGAGGTGCTGGAGTTTGTCACCCCTCACCCCCTTTTCCTGCCCGAGGCAGCCTGCAGCCCGCAATGTTCACCCTGTCACAAGGTGTTTGCCATCACTGCTGCCAGGAGATTTCCTGACACTTGCTGGGGAGCAGGGACTCGCTGAGAAGGAAGAACTCAGTGTGGCAGCAGCCCGGAGCGATGGGAGGTGAGAAAATCCTCTTGCACATAAGGCAAGAGGCCACGCTGAGATTTCACAGTTTGCTGAGGCATGGTCTTTGCAATGACCTACATTTGTGCATGATATATGGGATGCAAACATACACAGGACACGATGGAAGAGCTGGGGAAGGGCAGGAGTGCTGTGTGATTCTCAGGAAGGCTCTGGGAGGCTGCGCTGGTTGGAGCCGGACCCTCAGGGTTGGGATCAGTGCTGCGCCAAGTGTGCTGGTCCTGAACCCAGCCGGGGTGCCTGGCCTGTTCCCCATCAGCCAGTAACAGCATGAAACCAGTGACAGATATGGCTCTCCCTGGGCAGCCTCAGAAAGCTGTGGGAGGCAGGAAGAGGAGCATCGATAGTGATTTGTCCAAAGCGCCTCAGTCTTGAAATAAACAGTTCAGGAGAGAACTGGGGCTATTTCTGTTCCCCCAGCTGTTCAAGCCATGCTGTGTCCCTGATGCCAGGCTATCCAGGATTTGGAGACATTCCCAGGGTGAACATCATTGTCCTTTCAGATGCTTTTGTGTCACTGAAAGGCCACCAAGCTCAGCTAGGTGACCTGGGTGGCCGCTGTGAGCTATCACATGCCTTCCTCAGGGCGTGTAGGCACCAGGAATAATGGGTTTTTTCCATGCCTTGTCTCCAGAACATACAAGGATGCTTCCTCTTCTTTCTCCCTTTTCTCATGCCATTCCTCCTCCTTCAGATTTTTTTGTCTTCTCTTTCATATTTAGCTTGTGAAAGGAATTGCTAATAATAATCAAGAACCATTTGAAATATCCTCCCAAACTTAGGGAAAGTAACAGGCATATGAGAACTTTTCCTTTCTCCCTGTGCACAAAATCCAGTCAGTATGACTCATATTTTCTGCGTGTCCTAGGTGTAGAGGTGATGTGATGGATGGAGTGGTGACAAGGTCTGAAAGGATCAGTGAAAGTGGCACTTTTGTAAAAGACAGATGAGGCATACAAAGAACTCCCTTATGCACAAAAAGCATCTGACAGGTTCTTTTTCCTCACCTATGTGAAGAAAGAAGAAACCTGGAGTGAAAAACTTGCCTCCAGTGAAGACAACAGCAGGATTGCTGCCAGTGGCAACGAAGGCAGGACATTTTTGGATGCACAAAGATGATCTGAGGGTTGGAGCAACTCTTATACAAAAACAGGCTGAGAGAGCTGGGGTTGTTCAGCCTGGAGAAGAGAAGGCTCTGTGGAGACCTCATTGTGACTTTCCATACCTAACAGGGGCTTCTGAAAAAGAGGGAGACCGACCTTTTGCAGAAGCAGATAGCAATAGGACAATGGGGAACGGTTTTAAAGAGGAGAGGTATAGATTAGAGAGCAGAGATATAGATTTACAAATTCTTTATTGTGAGGGTGCTGAGGCCCTGGCACAGGGTTGTACCATCCCTGGAAGTGTTCAAGGTCAGCCTGGACGGGGCTCTGAGCAACCTGTGATAGTGGAAGGTGTCCCTGCCCATGGCAGGAGGATTGGAACGAGAGGATCTTTAAGGTCCCTTCCCAACCCAAACCACCCTGTGATTCTGGGATTCCACAATCATTGCTGGAGCTGCTGCCTGCCCAAGGCTCTGCCCAGAGTGCCATGTGTGGGTGCACTTTCCTCTGCTCGTGCCAGCCCCATCCAGCACACTAGAAAGACAACAGGAATGCTAAAAGTCCTTTTGTTGTCCATCCTTCCCCTGCAGGGCATAAGTACAGCTAGTCCTGAGTAAGGAGATGCTTTTACAGAGACTTGAGTTTGCTGTTGGCTCAGGCAGGGCCTCGCTGCAGCCATGTGTGCAGGACATGCATGGTCTGAGCAACATCTGCTTGGGCACGGTTATAACTTCCCTCTTTGGACACCCAGGGAAAGCAGGGCACTCGTGTGTGCATTCCAGATTCAACTTGAGGCTAGAAAGCATCAACACTGGCAAAAGGGGCTTATTTGGAGCTGTGAATGTAGGTCATGCTGAAGATCAGCGACCCACATTTCCCAGGTTTGAAACAGCAGAATAAAGAAAGTCACATTCGTCGAGCTCCACAACATCCTGCTACTGTCCCTGCCATGGGGGAGACCAGCCTTGAGGATCCAGAACAGGAGGGACATGGCCTGTTTTAGGGAAAACTGAGGTGCACTGGGCTGGTTTGAAAGAATTACAGTTTGTAAGCCTGTATTGTGTTTGTGCTGAAAGGGCTGTGAGGAACCCAGCGTCTTGGTGGGAGTTGTCCACCTGATCCTTCCAGCAACAATCAAGGCTCTCTACTATGGGAAAAGTTAAAAGTCTTGCCCTAGGCCAAGCTGGTTGTCTTTATCACAACAAAGAAGTGAACCAGGAGCTCTCCCCAGGGATCATGAAATGCTGAGCCCTGCTCCACTCTCTGAATCACAGCTCTGTGTTTACTTCCCATATTTCTTCCAGGCCCATGTTCTGCCCTGCTGCTGCTCTGCCACTCCTCAGGCTCTCAAGCATCCAAAAGTCAAAACATTGGCTTGAAAGCATTTGAAAAGATCCCAAATGAGGCTTGTTTGTTTATTCATTAGTGCTTTATTGTGTTTTATATAATGTTGTCTCCTAATTAACTTGAACGTCTCAGTGGACATCTATTTACACACTTGTCTGCACACCCTGCCACCTGCAAGGTCTTTTAGTTTGGAGTTTGGAAGTGAAAAATGAGCATGGACTCAGACTCAGGAGCTGGAGCTGCAGAAAAAAGCACTCTTTGAAGGCATATGAGGCTCAGAGGAGGATCACAGTCTTCTGAAGAGGTGTGCTCAGGTTGTAAGGGCACCACATGAGAGCCAGTGCTACCCTGCCTGCTCCAAATACATCCTCCTGGGGTGTGCTTGATGCTGTAGAGCTGGATGACGCTGGATTTCAGGCTGTGTGGAGGTCAGGAGCCAGGGCACAAACAGTGTTCTGGCAGGTTTGGGCAATTAGCAGCCCCTTTTGAGTTCCCAGCAGCGTGTGCTGCTACCTCTGTGCAACCTGTGTAGCCTCATCTGGCTTTCCAGCATTTGCAATTGCCAAAGCTTTAGCAGGGGATCAAGTGTTAGATCCCCTGTTCACCTGCCTTGACGTTAACTGAAGAATTATTAGTATAATAAACATTTAACTTGTTTTTTAAGCCTTTGGTGCAGAACATTTTGTAGAATTTGACTGCAAATCCGAACCCTGTGGCTTTTGTCAAAACACTAAATACTGAATTCTCTGCTTGCCTCCCTTCTGACATCATTAATGATAATAATCATCCCCCACAGCTGCTAATCCTCTTTGCAAAACGCTCTGCCGAGAGCCGAGCTGAGTCTCTTCTGCCCTGCATATTCTGCAGTCATTTGTATCAATTCAACGTGACCATGGAAATGACCTGGTGGGACTTCAAACTGATGGAACTGACCATGGAAGATGGAGGGCAGCAGAGACGAGCACACTCTGGTCAGGGATGGCTTAGTGGCCATGGAGTGGCTGCTGCCCTTCAGTGTGGGGATGGCACAGCCACGTCCTGCTCTTCATGTGAGGAAAACCATGGCAGAAGGCACTTACCAGACCAAGGATTTCCCCTGCATCCTGTCTCAAAGTTTCAGACATCCTAACTTGCTTTTATTTTTAACATGGGCAAAAGTCTGGTCTGGTTGCTGTGTCAGAAACACACCCAAGCAAACAGAACCTGGTGATTAGCCTGACCTCCCGCCTGAGAAACTGATTTATTTTTTACATCTATCTCCTCTTCATGTGTGGGTGTTAAGTCTCAGCTCATTTCATGTTCCCCTTTAAAATCACCTCTGAAGTGGTGAGTCTCCTTAGATTAACACTGAAGTGGTGATTGCAATATCTCTGGGACAGCCTTTGCCATGGGCTCACATTCATCAAGCACCAGTTATGGTGCAAATTCAACCTCAGAAGAGAATGGCAAGACCTCAAATACGCCCTTGCACAATGGTAACAGGGAGCTTTTATTTAATGTTCTCCAACAATCCCTCCAAGAGCTTTAACAAGGTGGACTACTGTTTCTCTCCTCCTTTGGAAAATCAGGAGCTGCAGCAGAGATACTAAATTATGTCCTCAAGTTCACACATTTTAAGGGCTGCCTAGCACCACTGGGGAAATAATTCCCATTAAATATACTTCTGATGAAATTTTCAGTTCTGCGTGCCCGAAGTTTTCCATGGGAATGACATGATTTTTGGAGGTGTTCTTGACTGGGAAAAAATCAAGATGACCCAAACTGCACATTTCAGGCATGTTTATCCAATCTGTCAGCTGTCTTGTGGACCCCACAGAGAAGGAGAGGAGCACCAGGGTATGTTGGATCCAAACTGGGGTGCCAGTCGGGCTTTTCTCCAACATGTGGGCAGATGTTGGACAGGCTGGAACCTTTTTAGTCATTCCAAATTCCCCCTCCCTTATGTGTATTTGTGTCACTTTCTCTTCTGTGAAGTGTGTGGCTTTTGTTTCCCGTTCCCTAAAAAGGCAAATGCTGAGACACTGCAGTGGAAATGCTCTTCTGCCTGGCAGTAGAATGGTATTAATGGTATTGAATTGGCAAAGGGATGGAGCACACAGATTTTCCTGCTCACAGGTCCCCTGCCTCCCGCAAGTCCGTGGTCTAAAACTTGCAAATTTGTGCCCTCTCTCAAAGTTTTGAACTTCCCAGTTGCTCAGCTTTATGATAATTATTGTGGTGTCCAAAGGGAGATAGCTTTTCCTTGTCGTCTGTAGAAGATTCCCAGTCTTAGTCCTTTGGCACAGCCTTTCCCCATTCCTCCCTCCTGGTTTATCACAGCCCTGAGACGAGGCCTACAAGGCCCATTCTTTCTTTTTTCTTTATGAAATGCCTTATGGTCCTTTTACCAGCACACTGCAAAACCTAATCATAAATGATTACAACTACAGCTGTCAAAATGAACGGCTGAAGTCCATTTTGGCAATGCTATGAAATATTATCCTACCAGGCTTTGCGGGGGCAGTTGGGTTTTTGTGTGCTGGCAGCCGGAGCCTGGCAGTGCCCTGTAATCAGCAATGAGTTTCCCAGTCATTAGTTCAAATTAGAGCCGCTCAGATGACAAGTCAGTGGCAATTCCAAAGGCTGAGCAAGGTGCAGGCTGACCCTCCTTGCAAGCAGAGCAGAATGGTTTGTTTTGTCCCAATTTCTGAGCAGAGGAAGGGCACAAAGCACTTGCGTAACGCTGTGTTCAGATGGGTTGGCAGCCAGGAGGGCTGGGGCCAGCAGTGAGCACGTGGCTTTGGTCAGAGAAGCAGAAATTTCAGCAGGAGCCAGCAAACTCCTGGGGTCTGGAGAGGGCTGGAACTTCTACGTGTTCTGCAGACCATGGTCCCCCATTATCCTTTCTTTGGGCTTCATTTCAGATCCACCCTTTCCTCATCTTCTCCTTTCAAAACAAAGCTAGGGAGACATTTTTCCTGCAAGTAAATACATGTAGATTTGGACAGATCCAGTGGTGTGATTTGTGCGGAGGGGTTTGCAATGTGAACGTCCAGCTTAGAGACCACAGGGCAGAGTGGGGCAGGAGTTTCCATTTGGGTCTTGCTTAAAACTGCTGTGGGAGGCTCTGGCTGTCAGGGTCTCTGCTCCCACCAGTACAGCAGCAAGAACAAGCTCTTAAGATGTCCTGATCTTCTGGTTTCTCTCCCAGCCATCAGGCTTACTCCCTGGCTTCTAAGAGTGAAGGTCCTGACCCAGGAGCTGCAGCCATGGAGGAGATGAAAGTAAGCTGTGGGTGAGAGTGGGATGTGAGCTCCAGGTAAAAGCTGAGCTTTGCAGGAATGGGGAAAAGGGGTGCTGTGAGCTTGCACTACTTTTTTTTTTCACAGGGCATGCTATTTGTGGGCTTTTTGAAGTCACAGCTCTTGAACCTGAGATTATTTGGCATGCTCAGCTTTCATTAATACAACAAAAGCTGTGAGTTTCTAGCCCTCGTGGTTACAGGGGAAAAACTTGAAAAGAGACCCTGAGAACCAGAAAAAAAACATAGTAAAATTAAAAATAGATGGCATACAGAAAGATTCCCACAGATATTACTCCAACAGAATTCCTTGCCACTACCTTGCTGCCTGATCTGTGTTGGGTCACTCAGACCAAGCCACCCCAACCCTGTAATGCCCAAAATGTCATGTTCCAGCACTTGGCCAAACTACAGAGCAGCTGCTGTCACTCCAAGCTGTATTTTAAAATGCCTGGATTTAGCTGTGGAGATGACAGCACCCCCCTCCACGCCTCTGTTTTCCTTCTCTGTGGCATGAGGATAATAGCATTGGCTCATTGTCATAAATCACATTGAGCCCTTCGTTTGAGGTGGGAGGGGATGCTTCTCGAAGAACCTCAGGCATTTTGGAAGCATAAGTCCTGGTGAAAATCAGTTTGCAATTAGTCTTAGATGATTTTTGAAATTATTATTTCTCTGCTGGAGGGTGTTATTGCTTTCACTCTGGAACGGGAGCTTTTGCTTGCAAAGGTTTTCCCCAGTTCCTACCCAGCTGCTAAACAAGCCCTTCTCCAGGTCCTGGAGGCCTGAGGCTGGACACACATTCATGGGTCCAGTGCCCTCATGGGAGTGACCTCTGGGCACTGCTGGTGCTGCTGCCTTCTCAGCCAGGAGCTTTCCAAATCACTGCCATTCTTGGATTTCTCTCCCTTCATGGCTCTGTCTGAGCCCTTTGCGTGGCTTTTAAATGCCACCTCCCCTGGGACTTGTTAAAGTGCTTTATCAGTGCCCATCTTCCTCTGCAGGGATGACCTTTAACTCATCCCTGCTGCTGCTACCTGACTCAGATCACCTTGGAAGAAAGGTTGCCATGGTGATTTCATATTCAGCTCAGCCAAAAAAACCCAGCTTCTGTATCTTATTAAATGCTGTCTTTTGAGGACCCTACACATGGAGAGCCAAGGCCAGGGGTTGCCTGCATTCACTACAGCCAGGAGTTTGGTCACCAGGAGTTTCCCTGCCAGCCAGCCTGGCTGTTCCTTACCCCCTTGCCAAGCCAATATGCCTTGTTTTGGGTTTGGGTTTTTTTCCCGTGCTAGGTTGTAAGCTGGGGGTTTGAAGCCATTAGTATTACTATGAAAACACTCCTCTGCAAAATGTCAATCTGCCTTTTCAAGGGGATTTTTCACTGCTCTAATCTAAACCGTGCTGTCAAATGTCAGGAACGGATGTTTAATGAGGATCAGTTGGAAGCCTTAATTGGATGAGTATTCAATGGGCTTCCCTTTTTTGGTTGTTGTTTTATCCTTGGGACTCTGTTTTCACAGAGATCCTTGCTAAATTTTAGAAGCTAATCTCCATTTAAACTACAAGCTCAGGGAACTGTGGTCATTGGGGGCTGCTGGGAGCCATGGCTGTTGTGGACTTTCATTGAATTTTTCTGGAAGGCAGAGAGAAAACCCATCCAGAATGCTTCTGTGGGAGCAGTGAGGACCAGCTGGGGGCATAGGCAGTTCTCTTCTTGCAAAAAACTAAGTAGCACACATGGAGAAAACAGTCTAAAGGCATCAAGATCGTGGAGAGATGGAGAAAAAGCCCAGGAGTGTTGTGGTGGCTGGCCCAGGGCTCCCTTCTCCACTGAGAATGTGAACACAGAGACACGAGGAAGGGGACCAGCTCACAGACATGTCCAGATGCATTCATCTCCAGATGGATTGGGCACCCCAGTAGTAGGCAGCAAACCTCTGATCCTTTCCAAGGCCAGGAACAACTCCAAACCCTCATAATCCCTTGAAAACAGCCAGAGATGATGTCTGAGTGCCCTGCAGCTGCCTCTCTGGGCCTCATTAACTCCCCTCCATCCTGTTCCATGTTTTCCTGCTGTCACCTCTGTCAGAGGCAACAGGTGCTGCACAAAATGATTTTAGTGTGCCTGTCACTAAGCACAAAATGCATCATGCTCTGTCGTCTCAGAAATTACAACTGAAACTCCTCTGAGCCATCCAAAGATCATCCCAGCCCAAATCCAACATCCTCCTCATCCCACCTCCTGGCGTGTGATCCTGCTCCCAATCCTCTGGCATGTACCGTGTTTCTGGCAGACAGATGTACCTGATGGGGAAACAGCCACTTGGCAGATGCCCACAGCAGCCTGGAAGCCCCCCTGCACTTTATTGTCTGTGCAGCATGTGCTTCCTGACAGGAAAACCTTTCCCAGAGGGTTTATTTCTCCATGTGAACTCAGTGTCCCGAACTCCTTTACACGAACAATCGTTCTTTGATTTTCTTTCCCCCCCTACAAAACAATTTATAACAGATGATTGTTAAAACAGCCTGGTTTCCTCTAGTTGTGCCTTTATTGTGTTTTTAATTAAAACCTTGGGAAGACCATAAAAGGCACATCACAGATGCGAGTGCTTCCATGCCCTGTTTCACATTAAACACCCATAAATACCCGCACACCCCTTCAGCATCTCCCAGCCCCCTTTGGCCTGTGGCACACTCAGGGGTCCACATTTTTAACAGACCATTTGGCTCGGAACTGGCTCCTATTCCAACACACATGCAACACCTCCTCTCCACCCTAATTGCCTTTCATTTAACACATACAACTACCGAAATTGCTTCTTCCAAAAATAAACCACAGAATGTTCAGAGCTGCCTTGCATCTCAGATGTTTTTTGTCCAAGAAATTTGTGCCCTCCTGGTCTCTCCTGAGAAGCCCAGGAGGAGGCTGGCATGCTTGTAAATTGCCCCTTCCATAAAATCCTGAGAAAAGGTGCCGTGAAACCCGTGCTCGAGGCAGGTGAGACGCACAGGTTACAAATCACAACGCCTGCCCAGTCATTTCTAGCCATTTGTTATGGTGTCTTAAGTCAGCAACCTCAACAACTCCCCTGGTCTCCAGCCAGGAATAAAAGTGCTGAAGGAAATCAGGCCACGGTAATTTCCCCAAACCCCAGAGCTAACATGCATGGCAATTAATTAATTTAGTGGAGAGAGGGTTTTTTTTCTGCTATGAGCTCTCCCAGGGGCTGTCACAATAGCCCATCTCCTTGGTGGTCATCCCATGACTTTAATCATGTGTCCCACACAGTTCTGCAGGAAAATTCAGCAGAAATGTTTCCAGCATGGTCCCTGAAATTCAGCCTCTGGGGTTCATCTTTCAAAGCAGAAATGTGACCTGAAGAAGCAGATGAAATCGTGGTGCTGCTGGGCTGTAAGTGCCTCTTGATTTCAGCGAGGTCAGGACAAGTCCCACCACACGCTGGCTTCTCAGTGCAAGAAACAGCACAGCATGCTAAGACTTGGAGTCTTTTGGGGCTAATTATTTGTCTTAAAAGAAAAGAAAACATCCAAGTCTGGAGCTTGTGGTTAATAAAGAGCTTGTAGGAGCAAAGTTCATTTTCCCTAGAGTTGTTTTAGTCATGGAAGAGCTTCAAGAGATCTTTCCCGAGCTTCCTTGAATTTGTCATTGAAAGTTGCCTGAATTATGCCTGCAAACCTCTTTAAATCTGATCACAGATGGAACATAAATGCCATGTTATTGAAGTTGAAGGACACAGCTTACTTTCTGGGGAATAATACATTGGAGGAAGCTGATACAGAACCACTAGGATGATTCTTGTTTTGTTTTCTTTTAACCGTGTCTCCTTCAAAGCTTCCATACACAGCACAATACTCACCCACCCCCGTAACTAATTCATTATTTTACAGCAAGTAAAATCAAACAGGAGACAAATGATTGTTGTTTAGTGCCATTAGTTTCAATGGCTTTGCACAATATTTGAGTCATTGGCTCTCGTCTTCCTTTGGAGGAATCCCAAATCTGGATGAATCTACGCGCATTATAAACCATCCATGGGGCCAGGCCAGGCCTGCCTAACAGATGGAGGTCCATATGCTTTGGCTCTGCACCCATATGGAACACTAATATGCAGTCCAGGAATAGAGCATGCCTCTTCTCCTCTTCCTAGCAATCTCCAATCCAAAGTCCTTTCCAGACACAAGCCGAGTTAAGCAAGTTCATCTGGAAGCAGTGCAGCAAGACACTGCAAGACTGATGGTCCAAGCATAATATTTTCCTTGCTCTGTGGTTCCTGCTGAAGCCTGAATTACAACATTTTCTAGAAAGCGGCACATCAGGCTTTCCGGAGCAGTGGTTAAAAACCTCATTACGCTGCTCTAATGTGCTTTAACCTTTGCTGCCTGGGTCGTGCGAGAACACCGAGTGCTCCAGCAGCCCTCACTGGAGCAGCTTCTCCAGGCAACCAAGCCAGCAAATCGCTGAGGGTATTTCACAATGCCTGGGAGGCTTTGTTTGCTGGAGGCACAGGATTAGTGTCAGATGGCCTGCCTCCATCTCAGCACAGGGGGACTTAACTTGTGTTGCTGGCAGCGTTCCTCCAGCAGTGCCGTGGGTTTGTTCTGGCCGGGCACTTTGAGAGGGGACAACGGTCCGGGCTGCTTTCTGGCCTTCAAGGACAGTGTTTTTTCCTAACCCATGCTCAAACTCTGTGCTTTTCTCATGGATACAATACAGCATATGCAGCTCATTTCTGTTTTCAGCATGTGAGCAGTAAATTCAGCGCACTGTGCAGTCTTCAAGGAGTTTGTTATCTCCTTTAGGATGGCATCTCTCTGACCATCCCCGGGGTCTGTCCTCCTCCTGCCTGTGCCTTCTTTAGGGGCCTGGAGATGGCTGAAGATTCCTTCATTAACCAAGCAGGAGATATTTCCATCCATGTTGTTACTTCATGTTTGTTCTCAGCTCCTGCACAGTCACCACTGTGGGAAGGGTCAGTGAGTGCTGATCCTGGTTCTCATAGGGGCACTGGTAGATTTGCTTGGAGAGGATGTTAAGCAGCCAAATGGATTTGCTTCCAGCTGGGCTGTGAAGGGAACAGGTCTGTGATGGCTTTGCTCGTGCATCGGGCTGGGTTTGATGAACAGGAGTTCATCAGACAGGAGTTATCCCAGCTGGAAAAGGAGCTTATTGTTGAATGCCTTGATGTTGCTAATACTGGCAAAGAAGTCCATCCTCTTGGGTGGATGATGATTTTTTTGGTTATCATTCAGGCCTCTGTCCAAGGCCTTTCTCAGTAATTTCCTTGCCTACATGGGTGATGTGCAACCATCTGGGGGGGCACAAATAAGGCATGGAGTCCATTCCCTGCTGCTGGTGGTATCCACAGTGAGATCACCCAATGTAGAACTTGGACATGAGCACTAGGGGAGTTGCAGAGCAGATTTGCCAGCTTGTAGGTGCCCAATTGTTTTCACAGAGTAAAATAAGATTAAGTAGTAGTGAAGAAGAAGGGGAAGAAGGAGAAGAAGGAGAAGAAGGAGAAGGAGAAGAAGATGACGGCAACGACAATGACAGCTAGAAAGTGTTTAATGTGGCTAAAAAGGTGACTCCAAAATGAAATTCTGCTGTCTGATGCTGAGGGTGATAGAGTAACACTTAGAGATAAATGAGATAGTGATATCTCTAAGAGATAACACTTAGAGAAAACACGTGCTAATAAACCATTCGTAAACTAAAATTTAAAACTTAAAGCAACCAAAAGAGTTGAAAAATGTATGGTTTGACAAATCATTACATTGGTGACCATGGTTATGTGCCTGGTTTTACATCCTGACATTGAGGGGCACTCTGGAGGAAACCAAACAACTTCCCTGCTGTCCCCTGTGGGTCTCTCAAAGCTTTAAGCTTTAATCTCCATAGTTTCAAGCCTCTCTAGCATGAAATTGGATTGTTTAAATTTTGAAAAGGAGTGGTGGATAAAAAACCCAATATCTATGTCATGATTTGTAGATGGTGCAACCTTTTTGAGACTATTTTGCACAAAATTAAAAATTAATTTATTTTGGGATCAACTGAAATAATTTGTATCATTTGAGACTGACTGAAGTACTCAGTGTTATTCCCATGAAGTATCCAAAAAGCAATGTAAAAGTGCAAACAACTTTCATTACACCTTGAATACAAAATATTGTGTCTTTCTGGTTTGCAAGACTGGTGTCTCAAAAAAAAAAAAAAGAAAATCTGTTTTTTCGTAGGACTAAAGAAACCCCTCAGGCAGCTTGAAAATAAATTAAAAGGTAATTTGAATCACAGTGACTATTTGCACTTTGCTCGCTAATTATCTGGGCTGTGACTGAAGCAGAGGGTTGGTTATTGACCTGCAGCAAGCCCTGGCTGATGGAGAGTTTGGGGGAAGGGGACTGTCCCTCCTCCATTCCTCGCCTGTGGGGCTGGGAGGGAAGTAGTTCCTCAGGCAGCCCTGCCTGGGTGAGGGGCTGGGGAGTGTGGGAAGCAGCCAGGGGATCCTGTGCTGCAGTTCAGAGGAGCTGCTGCAACTCAAACCACCCCAGTCAGCTTTAAACAAGGCAGCACAGGTATTAATTATAAAGGATGTTGGCAGTGGAGCCTGCAGACTCCGCAGTTTGACCAGAGGAGATGTGCTCAGTGCCAGGGACAGATATGGGCATGATGTCCCCCAGCAGAGCAAGAGCCATGTCACCCTGTGTATATATGTATACATGCCAGAGCTGTGGCAGACTCCGAGGCTGGGATGTAACCCAGCAAACCATGGTGAAAAGGAAAAGCCATTCACACAGCTGAGCTTCTCACCCTGACGTGGGGAGTAGGCAACACACAACCCTTATCCCCAAGCTGTTGTACATGGAAAATGCCCCAGGGGCACACGGTGAGGAGAGCACTGTGTTTGGCCAGGAGCACCTTTTAGAGCATTGCCCCAAAAAGCCACACTGGGGAAACAGCCCCAAACTCTGGGCTTAGCAAGCTGCAGACTCAAGTTTGCCTCTATTTTGCAAGTTTAGGTCACTTCTTACCATCCAGAGGCCTTTTGGCACAAATGTGCCTAACCCGTGGGAGGGAGCTCCCCATCCCAGAGCCACCAGCACCACCAGTTTGGACCGGCCTCACTGCTGGAGGGAGTGGTGGGATGAGGAGGGAAGAGCAAGGGGAGCTGCTGCTGCCATTTAGGGCAGTTAACCACATCCATGGTGCAACATGTGCACCTGCATCTCTGCCTAAGTAGAATCAATACTCTCTTTTGTTTCACTCTTGATGACAGAAGAGCCTTAATTGGGCATGAAGAAATCCATCAAGCAGCAGCTTGGTGCAGCCGCTGGGTCCCCACAGCATCTGGCAGCTGCTGTGCTGCTCCAGGGCTGGCGGCTGCCCCAAAATAGCCCAAATATCATCCACCCACCCCAAGCACTGCTGCAGGAGGCGAATCTGAATCTCTGCTCCTGCTGCTCATGAACAGCACAAGGGCTTTATGGCTCGCTGGGGCTTGGTGGAGCCAGGTCTCAGCTATTTGCTAGAAACCGAAATGATAAATTATGTTTCCAACCTGAGGACCTGCTCAGAGAACCAGACCAGAGGGCTTCTCACAAAACACTAAAGCAATGGGAAATTTCTAGTTGTTTTTGTGCATATAAACACAGCAGAGACCAGCCTGCATGGCAGCAAGGTGAAATGGGAGCTCAGCCAGGGATTTCAATAGCTGCAGGGTCTTGCTCATGGTTTAATGCATTTTTACAACAGGGGTGGAACAGGACCCATTCTGGGAATAGAAACATCACCAGCAATTTCATCCCCCTGAATAATTCGCTTATAACTGGCCTGTGCTTTGATGCAGCAGCTGCTTCAAGGGCACCAGAAAAAAAAAACCCTTCTCCCATCCCCTTTTCAGCCCCCAGCACACCCCTGTTGTGCTGCTGTAGCTTCAGCTCAATAATCTCTGTAGGCACAGCGAGGACATCCTGATGGCTTTGGATGTCTCCCTGGTACAGCACTGACATCCACCCCACGTGGGCAAACAAGCCCAGCCTTCCCCTCTCCTTCACCAGCAAAGGGGGGGTCCCAGGGTTTCCCCATTTAATCCCATGGCACTTCATGGTCTTGCCTCCCCTCTTGCCCTTCTATTCAATGAAAATACAGAATAAAAATAACATTTATTTCATTTCCTCTATTTTTATTTAAAAAGAAGGTTTGCTAACAGCAATCAGTACCACGGCCCAGGCCCCTTGATACAACAGTTGGCTTTAGCAGTCCCTGCAGCTCCATCCCTGCTCTGTCCCTCCCCCGTGCTGGGGACAAACCTGGGAATTATCTGGCTTTAAGAACCACTCCTGAATCACGGGAAACTCCTTGGGATTGCAGATTACTTCCATCCGGCAGTTTTACTCTCTGTCTCTTTCTATCTCAGCTTAAGCTGAGGTTCACAGCCAGGTTTAGCTTTATTGTGAAACTAAAGCCAAGTAAAAATAAGACGCAAAAAAATAAAAAAGCAGCACCAGGTTTAAAAAAAAAAAAACATGAAAGAAATAATTTTCTGGTGCTGGAAGGAAACATCCCCTCAGTGGCAGATTAGCCCACATTTATCCACTATAATGTTGCTTATACCTTAATCTTAGCCATCTTCATCTGACACTAATTAGCAGGCTGGAGGCTCCTATGGGTACAGTAGCTTCTACAGCCCAAAACATGAAAGTGAGCTCTTCCTTTTACCACTTGAAGCACTCAGCTTTTAAAGAGACAATGTCAAGTATTTCAGCCCCAAACTGCACACTTTGTAACTCAAAAAACACAGCAGCAGGAGGAGGCCCAAAGGTGATGACACCCAGCCATGGCAGCAGTGAAGTGCATGCCTGAGGTCTGCCTGTGCAATGTTATTTACTCTCCCACAAATTAAACCCAAAGAGCCCTCGCTGAACCCTGGACTCACCTGCATTCTTGCACTGAGTGCTAATTAGGAGACAAACAGAATAGGCTACAGAGGCAGAAAATGAAACAGAATCATCAGATCCATCTAGTTGCTTCCTTCAAAACCCCCGAAAATCAGAGAAAAGCAAATGTAGTTATGACAAATTCTTTATATTTTGGTTTCTGTCTGGGAGAAAAGAAAAAAGGAAAAGATTATTTCTATGATGTTCATTTCTAGGCAAGCATCCAATCAAGATCCATCTGACATCCTATTTAACTGTTGAGAGTGAGAGATAATTAGGGCTTGAAAGGACTGACAGAGCGGGACTCCAGGAATTCAGCGCTGTGTGCTGCTTCTTTGGGGAGAAACTGAAAATAAATTATTTAGGATTGAAAAAGTCCCTTGAAGTCCTGTGGTCTTTCTGCTTGGCTGGGTCTAAACCTATCACCCATATCTCGGCAGTTTTTGGAGGGGGAGAGAAGGCAGGCTGCTTAGCAGGTAGCAGTTGGGAATTAGAGGAATTAGACCTGGATGTACTTATGGTTTCCACGAGCCCTGACAGATGTTGAGTGTCTTTGTGGCACAGTGAGACACTCAACACTAATGGTGCTGGTTTGTGGCAGCAAAGCTCCTTCCTGCCACATTCCAGCATCTCTGCTCCTTCCCACATTGCTCCTCAGAAGAGAAATACATGTTCAGCATCCTCATCGGCTCAACGCTGACGCTCTCGTTCTCTGGAGGCCCTCGTGTGTGTGAGTGTCACTGGGACCAGCTTAGCTCTGCTCCCTGCCACCTCCTGGAGACCCAGCTGCAGCCCCGGAGGCCTCTCCCTCACCGCTCCGAAGGCCGTGCCCAGCCCGGTGCCCCGTGTTCGGATGGATCTAGGCACTGGTCCCTGCGGGGCAGTCCCTGGGCTGTGAGAGCCGCCAACAAACCTTCCCTGCCCACCCCACTCCCTGCCCCTTCCCCTCCCCGCCACGAGCACGGGGCCAAGGACGCGCCTCGCTGCCGGCGCCCTTGGCCAAACAAACTAACTACCAACCTCGGACCAGTCACGACAAACGGCTCACGTTTACCCATCACCTAACATACCCTCAAAAACCAAGGCCACCTTCACACCTTTCAGATGTAAGGCAAACACCCTTCGAGTCCAGCAAGCCCCATGGCGAGGGGTCTTGCCCAGGCCAGTCTTGCCAGATGCTCCTGCATCCCTCCTGCCCCTCCCTTGGTGAACACCGAACAGTTATAATACTCAGGTCAATATATATAGGTACCACGTAGATATATTTGTGTCGCTGTCCTGCGCGTTAACAAAGACGACCAACCCCACCAGGCACCACTCGTCCTTTCCGCCCCCTCCCCTTCCCCCCGTGGCTGTGCAGGAACATGGCCAGGGACCACCCTACGTGGCCCCATCGCACTCCCCCACAGTCAGCTTCAAGGCTCCTTGCTGGTGCAGCGTCTTTAAGGCTTTGAACTCCAAGGGCATGGTGTGCGGGCTGGCCTGCGAGGTGTAGCCGTACTTCAGGCTGTCGTAGTAGTGGTACTTGACCGGGTTCTGGTTCTGGTCCAGGGGAAAGGGCCAGAAGCCGTAGAGATAGATCTGGTTGCAGAAGCGGGTGGCCAGGGTGTACATGAGGAGGCCAGTGGTGGGTCGCTTGATGTGCACCTTGTTGGTCAGCCAGTACCTGCAAAAGGACAGTGGAGCCTGTTATTCACCCTGCACACCGAGCTCGTGTCCCGCACGTTTTCTCTCTCTGGCCTCTGACTGAGATGTATTGGTGATTCAAAGTGAGAGGTTTCTGACTAGCAGAGTTCTCCACGCCAAGAAAGCCTCTCTAGGGACTGCATCCTCCTGCTCTCTGTCTGCTGGTTACATCACACTTGTTGCCATGGCACTGAAGCATCTCATGCCTCGACAATCCTTTATGAAAAACAAATTGCTTGCAACAGTGGCCTTCGGTACTTCAGTCTACAATTATCTTCGAATCAGCCCCAGAGATCAATACTACAGACCAAAGCACCCACATGTCAAGTAGACTCCAACAACCCCTCGAAGCAGGCACAGTCAAACACATGCTGATGACTTTCATTGATGAAGATTTTTACTCTGATAGCAAACACAACAGGGGTGGAAAAGCATCCGCCTTGGAACAAAGGGTCACCAGGCTGAGAGAGTTAAAATGCACTGCTGAGTTCCCATTACACCCAGCAACTGCTGCTGTGATCCTGGACCAAGATACATCACCACACCCGGCAGCATGAGTCCATCAGACACACAATACGGCACACTGCAATATATAATGTGAGATATGGAGGTCAGCTGTGCTCGCTGCTGGGAAGCACATTAGTTTTTATGAGGGACAGCAAAACAAACAGGGGAAGGATGTACTGATGCAAGAGCAGAAACAGTATCAGCCGTGGTATTTTGGGCTGCTGATAAAAGTTACTGCAGCCTCAGCATCCTGTAAGATGTTTCCAGCGCCCCGTATTTATTGCAAAGGCAACTTATCTGGTTCACTCAGCAGGAAAACACTGTCAGAGGAGCAAAATCAGAAAGCAAAAGGTTTGGGGAGGTAGAAGATGTCCCCATGAGGCACACTCCCTCCTCCCCCAGAGTGTCTGATGCCAGCACTGCCCCAGAGCAGGCAGGGTTGGTGCAGGCAACAAGCACATCCTGCTGTGCCACAGCCTGTCTGAGCCCTTGGATTACTTTTAAGAGGTATTTCCAATGGCCTGAGCTCAGGTGAGTGACTGGCAGCACCTTGGATAAAAGGCAGAAGGAAGCAGAGCAGAGCACGTGGCATTTCTGTGCTCTCACCAGACATTTGGGATCCTGAGCCGGGTCCTGCTGTCGCAGTGGAGCCCCAGGAAGTGTCCTGCTCCTCATTCGCACTTTCTGCTGGGC
The DNA here is from genome assembly GCF_017639235.1 of Corvus kubaryi. Taxonomy (NCBI): domain Eukaryota; kingdom Metazoa; phylum Chordata; class Aves; order Passeriformes; family Corvidae; genus Corvus; species Corvus kubaryi. The sequence goes on along the minus strand of NW_024581133.1, from coordinate 6,867,373 downwards.
TCCTGAGGGTCTGGTGCTCAGATGGCAGGAACCCTTGGGAGAGCTGAGCCTTAATCCTGCAAATTAGTTTTTCACGAAAGCCATTATAATTTAGCAACCCAGCACAAAACGTGCTTGCTTGTTCTCAGCCAGATAACAGAAAAAATTGACTTTTCTGGTGAATCAAATTCTGGAAGCAGAGTGGCTGCCCTGGCATGTGCAGGAAGAGCACAGGGACAGTTTTTTGGGGTGCCAGACAGGGGTTTTCAAGCACATCGGGCTTTAGCAAAGGATGAATATGATGTTTTGGGAAGGACGTCTTTGCCTGGCTCATGCTGGCATCCAGCATGAAAAAGGAACAAGAAACTGGGGGAAAAGCAGTATCTCAGTGGCACAGCATCAGCATTTTCTGCGCTTGCCCAGCCACAGGGCTGTGCTGTGGGGAGCCAGCAGAGCTCACTGCAGTGCCACGGCAGCCTGCTCCCACAGGTAGCCATAAAGCAGCCTCCTTGATGAGTTTATGGGTAAGCACATTAGACCCCCTGTGTGCAGAGGGAAATGGGAGATTACCACAACCATTTAACACTGTGAATTAGGGTATCCTCATGCAGCAGGGAAGCCACCTGGGAAGAACTGTCAAACCGTATTAACCAGCTGGCTTTGGGGGAGGACAACTGTCTGGGTTTGTCCTGCAGCTGCTTTAGCCTTAAAACTCTCCTTTTATCAATTCACCAGCTGGAGCACACAGAAAAATACTGGTGACCTTTTGCCCTCCCAAAATATTAACTTTTGTATTTTGTTGAGGCTGTAAATGCTCTATGAATGTCCAAGGACCCTGACAGCAAGATGAAGTGACTCTTCCACACAGAGTGACCACCAGTTTCATGCATGTTAACAATGAGAAAAACGACCTGGGTCAGACACTGAAGCACCCTACAGACACATGCTGTACTCTGCAACCCAGCACATACAAAAAACCTTACCAAGACCAAAAAATGTGCACAAGCCACCACCCAAAAACAGCCCTACCACAACCAACCCAGTATATCCACCTCAGCACATGCAGCTAGTGAGCACTCACTTGGCAATATAGGGGTAGGGAACACTGACAATTCATTTTTTTAATAATGAAAATGAAAATTAAAACCTGGCTCTTTCATCTGTATTTTCCTTTGTTGCAGGCAGGGTATTGCAAAAACCTCGCTCATGCAGCATTATAAATTCTCACCACAGGTTTGAGAAGGGGTGATGGACTCCAGGCTGTCCCAACCCACCCACATGGATGACATGACATAACATATAACATAACATAACATATCATAACACACAATGACCAATCCACAACACAGCTCCTGCAATTTGTTTCCTGGACGGTGAAGGTGGGAAATCCTCTGGTGAGGTCTGGGAAATACTTTTTAATGACTGGTTTATGATGGGAGTGTTGGAGCTATGCAAGATCTTCCTCTTATCTCTCCCACCACTGTCCAGCTGAGATAGCAACCACAACTCTGGTGCAGGAGAGAACAGCTGGGGATGGAAATAAAACCTAATTAATTCTGTAAATCCAAATGAGGTTGTCTGGGCGCACATGGGATGCTGTGTCAACAGCGCACCTTTAATATGTGAGGTCCAGGATTTTAATTAGGAGGAAAGATAATCTTGAAGCAGGCAGTAATTATTTTTCACATTGGCTACACCAATCACCATAACTATTAACCGCAACATTTTATGGGAAGAGGCAGCAATTAAAAGAGAAGAGCAAAGAGCAGTCCTGAAACCCAATACCTCTGTTCTCAGAGCTGCTCTCCCAGCAAGGATCTCCTTCAGAAGCTGGTGCTGTGTCTGTAAATAAACCCTCAGGTGTGGATGCAGCTCCCAAGATAAGCAGGAGCCTGAGCAGGATGTGGCTTGGAACAGGAACCATGATGCTGTTGGGGAAAAATTGCCTGAGACAGCTCTGGTTTCAGATCATGATAGTGACAGATGGAAAATGCCATCAGATCTTCAAGGCCATCTTTTGTAAGGAGGCAGCCTAGACACAAGCCCTAACACTTTCTTGAATTGAGACTTAAGAAGAGCAGCTCAGAGTGTCTCATCCTACAGCTGGGAGGTGGTTCTGGTTGTTCCTCATCTCCTAACCATCAACTGGAGATGATTAGAAGTCTCCTAAGCAGAACTGCTGCAGGTGCCTGAGCATCAGTGTATGCCTCTTGTGAGGGGGCTGCTCTGCAGCCACAGGGAAAGAAACTGCTGTATTGGGACCTTAAAGCCCAGTGGGAATCCTTCAGAAGGCAACACTCTGCCCCTAGGAAGCCACAGCTGCCACCCGAGCCAGGGAAGGTGGCAGCCTCCCCACTGCACAGCTGGAGTACATGCCCCACCACACTGACAGAGCTCATCCCCCTCCAGCATCACTGAATTTGGGGAGAAGAGCCTGGCCTGGATTTGGGCTGGAATGCTGGGTGCAAAACTCCTCCCTGAATTCAAGGACTGCTAGAGAGGGCAGGGCCCTGCTCTTGCTTACCAATCACCTCCTGACATGCCTGAAAAAACCTAAAATAATTTGTACCCTCCACGTTAGGGTTAATCCACAGGATAAAATTAACAGAAAATCCATTGCCCTGATGAAATGAAGACTTAGGTCAATGAAGAAATCAAATTTCAGCAGTATCAGCTGCATTATTTAGTGGTACAAATCAGAATAGCCGAAATAATGCAATTTCAGACTCTTTTAAAAGAGATAATTCATAAAAGTGTGATATAAACACAAGCTGTTGTGGAGCTGCTAGTCCTTGACTGGCAGCAGTGTATTATCAGTCTGCCACACACATCCTGCTCCCAGTAATACCCAGGAAAAACCAGGCACAGATAACCAGAGAGAGTGCCCCGACTGATGTGGGTGCAGGTGGGGACAGGACCCGCTGCTGCTGGCAGGGGACAGAACATATCCCAGTGCTGGGGGGATCAGGAGCCCAGAGAGCAACTGCTATCCCCCCATTCAGCTTCTTCCAGCCCTCTTCTGTCCAGGTATTGAGCCTCCTCCTCTGTCACCTCCACCAGAACAGCCAAGAGCCATGTACAGTGATGAGAGATGTGCTGGACAAGCAGGAATGGGCATGTCCCCATCCAGATGCTAACACTGACTCCAAAAACTGGATCTGGTGTCAGTCAGGCTTTATCCGCAGGCTGGGCAAAGCCCAAACACCAAACCCAGCCTCCTTGTCCAGACTGGATCCATGTGGGACTGGCTCTGGTTTTGGTGACTTGGCACAAGCAAATCAACTCTGAGCCACAGATAAAAAACTCTCTTCTCTGCCAGGTCCTGAGCTCTGTGATGCCCTTTCAAACACACATGGTACTCAACACCCTCAAGTTAAAGCATTTCCAAACAGACACTAAAGGAAAATAATTGAGAATAACCTTATTTCTTTCACCTTTCCTTTCTATGCCCCTTCACTTCTTTTGAAAAAGACTAAATCTTCCTGATTAACAGGAACAAATTAACTCTCTTGGGGCCCCAGGGCAGACACACCACAGCTTGGGTTCAATGTGTCTTAAGTGCAGAAGGGGTGAGAATAATAGCTCACTCAAGGATTTCTTTATGGGATATGCACAGATCTAACCCACACATGGCTAAAAGGGGTGTTCCCCCTATATCCCAGCCCAATCACACACTTGTGAATGGCTGTTTTCTTCCCCTACACCCTTTGGACATCTTCCCTCAGCTGAGCATGGGACCACTGTCCTTAAACCATCTGTGGGGCCACAGGGGAAGGGCTTTGAGGCCCAGGACCCCAGAGCAGGTATTTCAGAGGAGCCCCTGTACACATGAAACACCGTAAGGGAGGAAGCATGAAGTAGCTGGATTAGAAAACCCACAAGTGGGTGGTGCTGGCCAGACACTGCTGGACACAGCAGAACTGATCTTGAGACAGAGGGCGAGAAAAGCTGAGCTGGGAGGGCTGCAGAAAGGAAAAGCAGGAGCTTAGGTTTGACGTGTTAGAGAAAAGGAGAGGCTGCGGAGGGATGCAAAAGGGTTCAGTCAAAGCAACACGTCAGGACAATCATCTGCACACATCCCGTGTGGCTGCAAGTGAGGCAGAGGATGCTGGAATGGATGTGGCATAATGGAATGGATGTGGCATAATGGGGTCACAAGGCAAGGAGGGACCAGGTGAAGGTTTCCACCACGGCTGATGGATGGGAAAGGCATTGTGCCCTGAAAACTCAGCGAACCTGTTTGGGTGTGAGGACCCAGGCAGACATCCAAGGCAAAGATGAATGCACCTTGTGGCCTGTCAGGCTGCACTACTGAGTGCATGTGGCACCCTGGGCCCTGGGCAAGGCCATCACTGTCCTGACAAGCGCTCGCCAACTGTCACAGCTGTTTGGATCTTAAAACTAATGGGAGACCAAGCCAAGGAGCTGCGAGGTTTATTGATTTTTAATTTTTTTTTCCTCTCAAGAAGCCCTTAACAAAATCTTATGGGATTGGAATTGGTTACTGCCAAGAGACCCTTGTGATGGACACAGTGAGAAATGCTAGACCAGATTAGACAAAGTGAAACGTGCCCATGAATTCGCTGCAAGGAGTGACAGACAAACCTCCAGACACAATTATTTTCCCTCTCTTCCTGCACTTCATGTTATTTCTCTAACGAAAGCTGCTTGGCAGTAGGGATTACAAGGCTTTTTGGACACACTAACAGGCAACTAATAAGGGGCTTGCTTGCTCCCCAGACAGGTGAGGAGCACGGGGCTCACCAGATGAATCGCTCAGGAGACATTTTATGGAATTGCACACACACCCTGAAACACACAACACTGTGCCCAGGAGCTGGCTCCTGCCACCAAACAACTCCCCTCTTCATCCCCAGGGGTGACTGTGCTTCCTTCTGAGCTCCTCCATTGGAATGCTGAAGGCTCTCTCCCCTCCTGGTGTGAGTTGAACCGTGTGAGAAGAGTCTCTGTCCTATTGCACTGATTACCCAGAATCAACAACACAAAAAGGTATCAGCAAACATTTAAAGCACTCTCACAGCTAGAAAGGTGATGTCTCAAATGATGCCGTTAAGGACAACAAAACCAAATGCTTTTTACTTATCTCAGCAGTGCACCCTATACAAATGCCCACTGAAAATTATAGGGAAAACAAAAAAAAAAGTGGCTCAATTGCCACTGAAATGCGTTTTGGTTTGAGGGAAAGCAGAGCAGGACAATAAATACTGGGGTTCAAGGAGGAGTCAAGGGCTCACAAATGTGTTTTGCTGGTAGTGGAGAAAGAAAAGGAAACACTTCTGTGGCCAAATTGAAATTGGCTGAGATGTCAGCCTTTGTAGAAAGTGCTATTCCTTGGGAAAAAAAAATATAAAGGGGTGCCTTAGCTGAAAGACCTCCCTCATTTCTCATTCCTTTGTGACTTCCAAATCAACTCAGGGTAGATGATAAAAGGTAGTTTTATCCAAAAAGGGAGAAGATGGGACATCTCTGCAACAGCAGCCCACTGCAGCACAGAGGGATGTGCTGTGGGGCTTTGTGGATTATTGACTCTCTGCTGCACACCACATGCCACAAAATGTATTTGTTTCACAAATCTCAGATCTGTCAAACAAAAGTGTAGTGCTCTGCACTGGCACAGAGAGAGCTGGAGACAGAGGATGTTGTTGGAGACCATATCCCTCATAAAGCAAAAATATGGGATGATTACAGGAATTGGACAGCGTCACAGAAGATGAATAAGCAAACTCCTAGTGCTTCTGGTCAGTCTGACCTGAGGAAGGACTCCTTCACCCCAAACCACATATTGTCAATTACCCTGAGCAGATGGTCAAGACAGCCCTACTGGTACCTGAGAGACTTCCTATACAGCACCAGGAGCATCAGCCACCTCCCTCAGCTGTGCCCAGTTCATTCAATTCTGCCTGAATCACTCTCAAATCCACCCCAGTCCAAACCTGAGGAGGCTGCACCAAGGAAAGGGTTAACACTGACTCCAGCCTTCCCCCAGAACTGCACAGCCCTTTGCCCCCCAGCCCCAGGTGATCCCTCTGCGAGCTCCTGGGCCAGGCCACAACACGCTGGGTCAGTGTTGAAGTGCTCCCATCAATTCTGGCTTTCTGAGGGGGCTGCAGGTTTCATTAGATTAATTGCTAATTAGTAGGCATCCTTGTTTTCCTGCTGATAAGTGTGAGAGCAGAAGGGCAGGTCAGGCAACAGCTCCCTTGGCTTAGACGGCAATTCCTGACGAGGATTAGCACTGGCCTCTGTGGTTATAATTGAATTAGTGCTGCCAGGAGCCACCTTCTCCAGTGCCCCCAGCATGGTGACCAGCCCAAGGGACAGGTCTTGGCTGTATTTCCAGCCAGGACCTTGGAGTTTGCCATCAGCATCAGCCCCTGTCCAGCCACGTGCTGGTGCCATATTCATCCCCAACACCACCAGCTCACTTCACTTGCTTGGTCTGACTGGTTGCATCCCCCCTGAGCCCCAGGGGGTTTTGAGAAGCCCAAACCCACATTCCTTGCACAGGACCCCAGTAAAGTCCATGGTTACACTAAAACACATGCAAAAAGAAGCACTGCTCCAAGCCATGGCGGAGAGCAGGTGCACTGCTCCATGCACGAGACAGCACTGAACCCCTGGGCTTCTCCCCAAATCCCTGCATCTCCTCCAGCCAGGAAGGAACTGCCAGCCACAAGTGGTGGCTCCAACACTGCCCTGCTGGAGCTGCACAGGGACAAGCAGCGTGCCAGCCAGTCCAGCTGGACTGCAGGGCTGTGACACAGAAAGGCCAGGACGATGCTGTGAGTTGGAAGATAAGCTCAGCAGCTGGGCTTGTGGAGGCATCCTCCTCTCCTGTGGGAAAGTGATGCCCAACCCTTGCCAACTCCTCTGCAAAGCTTCCTACGGGAACTTTCTGGTACTGGGAATGGTTGCCAGCACAGGATTAGCAGCCTGTTGATTTAGAGGGCTTATTACAGGAGCTTAATTCTATTTTGACAGATGAAAGTAAGTCAATTACAGCTAGAAATAGCTCCGAATTTGGGTTGTGGGATTTTTTTTTTCTTCCTGTCTTCCCTTTCTGTGAGTTGTGGTATTATTTCCTTCTCTTTCTTTACCTCAAAGCCAGTGTTTTCTATGAGATGCCTCTCTGGCCCAGAGAAGCTTCTAACACAGGCACTTGGGGCAGATGTGGTACTTGCTCATTACTGTTGCCTGTGAGGCACCACTCCACTCCTCCCAGACCTCCCAGGCTGCCCTGGAGCCTCCTTGGGCTTGCTCCTTGTGCAAATGACCCCAAAACCTCTCTCCTACCCACCCCCAGCACTGACACACAACCTGAGCTGGGACAGGCAACACTCAGCAGGGACTCACTGACCCGCAGAGCTCAGGCTCAGAGGTGTAGGGGAGCAGTGCTCAAAGAAATCAAGGAACATTCATGCTGGGGCTTAGAAGTGGGAGCACCAGCTACACATGGAAATTCCCATCCTGTGAGACTAACAGGGTCTAGTCAGGATCAGAGGACAACTACTGTCATAAGTCATCTCCAGCAAAAGTCACAGTCTGCCTGAACTCTCTAAATGCCTAAGGAATCACAATCTTCCTAGAGAAATAAAGCACTGAAGCAGGAGCCTACCCCATTCCTAAGTTATTTACATGGAAGTCTCACCCTGGGGCTCTCTCTTCTTTATACCCTCCCCATCCCCACCACAACTGTGTCTCCTGTACACCTGAAGATGCAAGCAGAGAGCAGAAAGATCCCTTCATTCCCTCACAGCAAACCACCACCACCTGGTCCTGTTAATCTGGCCAGCAGGACCAGAGCACATCACTCCCCTCCCACCCAGGCTGGTACATGAGCTCCCTGCCTTGAGGACCTGCGTGAGACTTGTATGTGCCACTCAAGCACAAGGTGACCAATCTCATTGCTAGCTCAGTGCACACATGTTTCTCCAGGGAAAGCCCTAACCACAGGCTGGGGAGTTACAGTGACACCCCAGGAAAGCTGGAAGACTGAGGCTTGGATATTGCTAAAAGCCTTCACACTCAAAGAGCACAGTGCGGAGTCCCTGTTCACAAGGTGGTCTCCAGTTCTTATCTAGAGACCATGCACCACTCCTCAGGGTCTGCAGAAACAACTTGCACTGTTTTCCTCCAGCACAAACCCATGGATCTCTCTCCAGCTCAGGAAACCCTGGCTCAGAGCACACCAGAGAGGCTCTCACCCTCGGACAGCGTGCAGCAGGCGCAGTGAGGGGTAGGCAGTCCTGACGTTGATGTGGTGCTTCAGGATGAGCTCATTCACCCACTCCACTCGCTCCTTGCCCCCCTTGGCCATGAAGGCTGGGATCCAGAGGATGCTGCCGTTGAGGCTGTGCAGGCGCTGCAGCAGCTTCTCCCTCCAGGTCTCGTTCACCAGGTCCTCGAAGGCGCGTTGGATCACCGAGGGGTTCATGGTCACCAGGTCTGTCTTCATGCCCACGTCCTGAGAGTACTCCTGGACAGGGGCCAGGTTGCACCTGCAAGGGGAAACACCCAACAGCCCTGTTCAGTGGACTGAGAGAGGGCAGTGACAGGCACGAGGGGGGTGTGATGCCAAAAGCCAGGGCTGGTGACAGTGTGCCCATCTGCCCTCGCTTTTGGGAGGAAGAGGAGGGAGAATGATTCTCAGCAATAAATCGGTGATGATGAGCTGTCTCCATCTCAGGCCCCCATCCCTCGGCATGATGGCACGTGCACATGTGCCCCTCTGGGACAAGGCTAATGTCAGCCATAACTGTGGTGCCTCGTCAGTGGTTTGTAGCAAGCAGCAGCTCTTCTGGTGCCGCTCAAAAATAACATCAGCAACAAACCTCCAGTCTTTGCTCCTGTCCTGGGTTGCAGTGTATTCTATTACCATCCCCATCAGCTGTTGAAATCAGGTGGGGCAGTGTTTCCTTGCCTCCTCCCCCCAGACTATCTTTCTGTTAATTGCCCATCATTGTCCTGCCACCTGACTCAGAGATAACTCCCTCCGGACTATCTTCTGTTAATGAGCCTAATCAACACTCTGCCTCATGACTCGTTACCCCATTGTGAGATGCTCCACCCAGAGGGAGGAACCAAGCATCCCATCGTGGATATAAGCTGAGGCTGAACACCAGAGACACCGGCTTCCCACTGGATTTCCAGAGGACAGGAGCTACACAGCCACCATTGGACTTCCTGAGGAAGAGCAGACTCTTTTACTACAGGATCACTGCTTCAGAGGACTGCTACCACCACCCTGCCTAACAGGGTGTCAGGTTGTACCTTGACTCTGTCAGTTTGACAGTGTTTTCTTTTACCTTTTTTTTTTTCCCCTTTTCTTTAATTTCCATTAAATTGTTATTCTGACTTGGTGCCTCCCACTGGTTTGTTTTCAAACTGGTACAGCTCCCATGGCAGATTTGAGACAGAACAGCCTTTTCCACTCAAGGAACGTGCTTGCCTCTTGATTCCAGCCCTGCTGGAGTAACATTCTCCCAAATGCCTTTTCTCCTCCTGGCGAGTCTCTGCAAACAGCAGACCTGGTGGCACTGGTGGTGATAATGACACCAGCAGGAGGGGGATGCCAGGACATGGTCACCACAGGGCCTGGCTGCCCGGAGGCTGTGACCCTCAAAAAACACCTCTTTCTGTGGTGTTCAGTGGTGCCTCCTCTCAGGGTGTACATGTGGACATGGGCCATGGGCCATGAGCTCCTGTGTCACACCAGCATGAGCGCTGAGGGCCTGTGGGACAAACTGCCAACCAATCACCCTTGTTAGAGAGTGGTTTCCTACAGCTCCTTGAGGAGGGTAATCTGTGTCTGTGCCACACACATGGCACAGGGCAAATGGCACCGGGAGCCAGCTGATGGGGGGATGCAGAGAGATGCTCCCCCAGCATCCAAAAAACCAGAGGGTACCCATGTGTTTGCACACTGAGTGCTCTGCTGTGGTGTTTGACAGTGAAGTTACAGTATTTAACGAGCAGGAATTGCATCCTAACCATCTGCCTTGATAATCAGCCATTATTACTGTTTTCTCTACTTTACAGACGGGGAAATTAAGGGAATGGTGGGAAGAAAATCCAGCTGCTGGCATGGGGGCCCTTTGATGGACTCATTGAAGGAGTAAATTCACTGAAAATAAACATTGGACCTGTATCCTGGACACAGACCCAACCACTGGTCACTGCCAACCCTGCTGAAAAGGCTGCCTGGATGGAGCAAATCTTCCTCAGGAAGATGCAGGTTCCAGGAGTGGCTTAGACAACCTAAGGTGGGAAGTGTGTCTGTGCCAGACCTGCACTAGCACATGGCTGCGGAGAAGTCACTCAAAATCCCCATCCTCACATCCAGAAAAGCTTTTCTCCTGCAATTTTGCTGCCTGACACGAATGCCCCTCACTAAACTTTGCCAGACCACAATAAGCAGTTTATCCCTCTGCTCACTCGGGTTCCACTTGAGGAAAACGCTCTGTCCCCTGTGGACAGGCTGGAGCTGCCAGCAGCCAGGCAGCTGGAGCAGCAGGGTGTGAGCAGGGTGCAGAGGTGACATATCCTCATTCCCACGTCACACCAGCACCGCCTCTGTGAGCTGCTGATGGATTGGCCTGTCCTCATAATAGACTCACCAGAAAACAAATGTCTACACATACATAAATCATTCGTGGATTCCACAGCCTCTCAGCTAACAGGGGCAGCGGGCTGGGAGGGCAGGAGCTCCTCCTCTCCACTTCAGACACCTCCAGTAGTGAATTTGGTGTGTCCCAGCAGGGCTCAGGATGTGCTGCTGCAGGTCCTTGGGGCAGTGCAGCCGCAGGGACAGCAGTGGTGGGGACAGAGGGGACACAGGGCATCGTGCGGTGCATCCTGTACTCAAGGGTGGAAGTGATTTGGGGAAGAATCAGGTTTGTGAGAGCCCAGGATGGGGTTGGGGTTAGGGTTTGTTTGCAAGAGGGCAAACCTGAGAGAAGAGGAGGTTGTGGGGGGTTAATGGTGCACCATGAGAAGAGATGAGGTGCACTTGCAAGAACACATGGGGAGCACTTGGAGATAGATGAGTGGAAGGGTTTGCAGCAAGACACTCGCATCAGTGAACTCTATGGGGCTGTGAGGCCGTGCTCCCCCAGGTGACCAGGACTGCAGCCCCTTGCACTGCTCCAAAGGCCTTGAGGCCCCTGTGGCTGCTCTGTGCTGCAGGGAGCAGTCCCCTCGTACCTTATGACGAAGCTGTGAGCGTCGATCTCGGGGCCGCAGCCGCTGCTGAGCAGCACCCCCGAGTTGCCCACGATGGCACAGGTGGGGAACTGCTTGCCCTTGAGGGGAGAGGTGCGGGGCAGCAGCTCATACAGGTTCTGTGAGACGTTCATGGTGCTGTCCCTGTCAAACACGTAGTGGATGATGTCCCCCGGCTTCAGCGTCCCCTTCAGCACTGAAATGTCCTTCTCTGCATCCAGGAACTTCAAGATCTGTTTCCTGAGGGAAAGGGAAGAAAACAGCCTTATCAGGTGAGGTACAGAGAACTTGGGTGAGAGACATAAGATGAGCTCTTGCCTCCTGGCTGCTCTCACTCTCTGGCCTGTCCCTCTGACCGATGCTCTCCTTACACTCAGCTTACAAAAGGATATCTCCATCTCACTGCCTGCTCTCTCTCCACTCATTCCTGCCCGGGGCAGGGTCCCGTAGTCAGCCCATCATTACTGAGGGTCCCTAAGTTTACCCGGGGAAGAAGGTCTCCTTCCCTCTGTGACCCATCACCTGCACACATAAATTCCACTTGCCCTGAGGAACAGGGGCTCAAGTGCTCCTTGTTTCGTCGTTGCCAGGCCAGCTGGTTCAGCTGGGAATTCATTTCCAAGCGATTGCTTACAGATATGAAGCCTAGCTCAGCAGGAGATAAGTCTTTTTATTTCTTCCTTGACTTCTTTAGATGATACACGGAGGCAATTTGCCAGCTTGCACCGGAGAGGACCAAATCTGTCTCTTGTCCTATAGGTAATTACCAGTACCTGATCTTCAAAGAGAGTGTCTGGTTGTGTCTCCATTTGGATGAGGCTGGTTTAATGTTGTGCTTAATGCTTTCATTACTTCTGTCAACAACAGCTGGAGACGAGGAGTCATTTATTACTACTTCAGCTCTAGAGAAAAGAAAGTCGGGGAGAGGGAGACAGAATCCGTTAGCATCCCAATGGCACTTCTAATCACCATCTTCAGCTCTGGCTGCTGGAATTCAAACTTCACCAGAAAAGCAAAATTGTAGTTATTAGCTAAACAAGAACTGAAAGCCTGTTCGTATTCTGCTACTCTCAAGGAGGCAGACAGAGGTCCTTAAACACCCGCTTGCTTCCACGAACACAGACTGACAGCCAGGCACAGCTCCACAGAAAACACACGATTACACACTGAGCTGCAGGAAGGCATGCACAAAAACCCACACACTGACAGGCTGACGGATGGGCACTTGCAGACAAGACACCCCAATGGCCCCAAAATTCACCAAGAAACTTCCTAGCCAAGGCTGCTGTGCTGTTGCCTTGTGGTCACATACGGACATCCCAAAGAGGAGCCAGCTCAGCTCCTGGAGAAGATAAAAATCCTCGTCAGAGAGGAGCAACCCTCTCTTCACCCAAATTAATTCAGCTGAGCTGCTGGGTGCTGCTTGTGAGACTGGGCTGTGAGCATCCTGTACTAAAGAGGGGCAGGCTGGCATCCCTATCACCTGTTCCAGACCAAGAAAGGAGCAGCAGCCAGAGATGATCACTGGGAGACCCCAGAGTTTAATCCTTGCTCTAAGAAGCAAATCAGCCCCAGCACCTCTGTGCCATTTAAATCAAACTGCATGAGTTGAAGGAGCCTCCAAATATTTGGTTCCAGCCAGCTGCCCTCCAAAAAAAAAGCCAAGCATCTCATCAAGAAGCTGTGTGTGTCTCTGCAGCCCTGAAAAAGCCTTCACACTTCAGAGCACTCTGAAAAATACACAGCCAAAGCACTCGCTATCAGCTAAAGGGGATCTCCCTCTCTACTGCAAAGGGCTTTTTCTAGCTGGGAAATGCTTTGTAAATCAATGCATTTGTATAAAGCATGTAAACCCCAAGGAGGGAGCAGAGTAAGAGATGGGGCAGAGGTGGTGGCCCAGGCTCATGGACAAGCATCCAGCTCCTGGGATTGTATCTCCAGCCCACGGAAAGAGCTCCCCAGGACACACAGCGGCTCACACTGTATAATGTTTCAAAAAGGCAAGGAAATGTGTTTATAAATGCTGGCTGCCAGTGTCCTGGTGTGTGTGTGTGTACAGTACCTCTCCAGAGGCTGCCAGTCTGTTGGATTTGTTTGCTTCTTGCATTTTGCTGCATCACTCATGTCTTGGAAAGCTTACCTAGAAGGTGTCAAAAATCATAGTGGAAGTAGGGTAAAGCAATCCTGGGAATAACTATGATTTTTTTGGTTTTGTCCATTTTCTGTGTTTTGATCACGGGTGGTGACATCATCACAGAATGATATCACTCTTTCTTGCATGGTGTCACTAAGCTGTTCAAACGTGCCACTTGGCAATGCTGGGCTGACAGGGAATCATTGTAAAAAGAACACAGAGGGACACTGAATGGCGCTGGGATGCCAGGGAATGACTGCCATGGAGGGATGCACTGCAATAAAACTGAATGGAGTTCTGATCCTAAACACACTGATCTCTCCTCTAATAGCACTTAAAACTATGGAAAATAGCAACTCTATCACTGACTTATTTTCACAATAAGTAACTCTCATTCTCTCAATCACCGCAACTTCCAGATCCTTGGTTATTTGCAAACGATTATTGCACTGAGCTGGAAGAAGGAAGGGGAGAAATGATTAAGAAAATGCAAAGCAGAAGTGAAAAGAAACAGATACATTTGCCAAATAAGAACAGCACTATCCAGCAAAGAGGAGAAGCAGATTAATAGCTGCCTTACAGCAAAAACAAATGAACACAAAATCTAATTTACAAACCTATTAGATTTGCTATGTAAGCTGTTCACAGCTGATCTGATTGTACCTCTGCCTCCAGAACTCCTGCAAGACAAAGGAAATGCATTATTTATAAATCCAGCTCCTTTTTGCCAAGCATTGTTCAACAGTCAAGAGATCCTGCTCTGAAGGGCTCTGAGCAGAGACACTGCCGCTGCCATGCCACCTGTGTCCCACCCCACCCAGAAGGGAGATGTCCTGATGCCTCTGAAGGGCTTTTCATCCATTGTCACCACCGCCCTGCTGTGACCGTGTCATCATTCTGGCAAAGAACGCCCCGAGCCACCCCAATTAATAATACCTGTGTGATCTTACACCATCACAGACATCTGGTCTCGCTGCCACAGCTGCATTAAATACAGCTCTACTTCTCTTTACGAGTCAGGTGCTAGCAGTGCACAGAGAAGCTCTCCTCCATCTCCAGGCTGCCAAGGGACTTTCCCTGTCCTTTGCAGGTAGGGACTGAACTGAATGATCTGGACAGGATTCTCAACACTGTCTTCACCTGGGCTTTTAGTTGAGAACATCCAATATCTCTATTTTATCCAGATTGAATAACTAGCCTCCTGGTGACTTGTGGAGACCTCATAGTGTACCTTCTCCCAGCTCCCAGGGACCCAGGCCAGACCCAGAGCTCCATTCCAGCCCACTCCAACCCTGTGAGAACCTTCAAGCCCACTTATCCCCCACCTTTGGAGTAACTTGGCTGAAGCTACAAGGCCAGCTCACCACAGCCATTCACATGTTGGAGCTGAGACCTGAAGTGACAGCAGTGTCACTCCCACAGCCTGACACCACCACACAAGGACAGATGCCAGACCAGTCTGAGCAAGAGCCGTGGGAATGAACAGCCAAAGTTTTCAGCACCTCTGTGATGCTATGTTGAAGAACAGGTTGGACCAAACCCCTTCAGAAACACCATTCACACGAGCTGTGAATCGTCACTTAAAAATAAATACATACAAGTATCAGTCTGCATCTAGTTGGCTGCAGAGCCCCTTCTTGCTTTAGCTTGCCATTTTCAAAGGGGGCACAAAGAACAAGCCACCCACCTTGTGATGTCAAGGGAGCTGGGCTCCCAGTCAGGCACATTTTAACTGCTATGTACTCATTGCTCTGTTTTATTGTTCCCATTGCAAAGATATCCCAATGAGCACACTCATAAAGAGAACCAAATTCTCTTCCAGCAGAAATATTGCTACCCAGAAATATATACCTTAATGAAAATGTATCTCAGGAGAATGTATTTCTACCAGTTCTGAAAAAAAATCCCAAATGCATTAGACAAAAAAGAAAGAGTGTGTGTGAGCGTGTTTGGTGCCATTAAAAAGGATTTTCAGACTCGCAGGGATGCGACATAAATCCCCTCATTAGGCTGAGCACAGGCCTCTGCACCACATAACATCAAACCCTTGGAAATGCCACGATGGCTTTCCCTTCCCTCTCTCCTGCCAGAGACCATCCACGGCCAAGTCGGAGCGATTCCTGCTCCGGCACTCTCCTCTTCCCTTTGACAGACCTGAAAGCCTGCGAGCTGTTTCATTTTTTGGTGCATCAAGGGAACAGCAGGACTGGCTCATTCCTGGAGCCTACTGGCATTTAACAAGCCTCCACATTAATGGGGTTCACGGCGGGGTGTGGGAGCAGACTGGATTAGTGTGCAAACCACGCACCCGCTCAGAGACATCTCCTCTGAAGGAGCCTTCCAAATGGGATTCACACTCCTTCACACTTGCTGTAGGACAGACAAAGACTAGAGAAAGAAATGTTATTTTTCCCTGAATATGTGCTGGTTCACAATCTCTGTGAAAGGAAAAAAGGGAAATTAGGAAGTAGAGAAGACTATTCCCTAGGTGTTAGTTCCCACCTCATCCATGTTTTGTGGCTGCAGCAGGAAGGATTCAGAGCATCAGAAGGTATTTATCCAGTCTGGCTTTACATGCCCCCAGCGACAGGTCCGTGTGTCTCTTCCTGAACTGAGGCAGGTGTTGGGGCTGGAGATGCTGGACATGAGGAAGACAAGTCGAGAGCACCTCTCCCAGCTGCCTGTGTGCAGCCTGGTGGGGAAGGGGACTGGCTGACAGCTGAGAACCCCTCAAGGACAGTGTCAGGGTTACCCTTTCCCCCTCGCACACTGTGAAAAGCAAAAATATTGCAATGCAACACAGAGGCACAAAGTGTTCTGCTGTCATTAATGAACACAGAGGGTGCAGCTCACTGGTGGAGGAGAGCAGGGCTATCTCACCATCCTCCCATGGCACTGGGATCACGGCTCTGCTGGCCAGCAGCAGACACGATGCTCTCGTGGACACCTGAGATGCAGGCAAAAACTGCTCCCTGTGCCAGCCCTGGTTTGTCTCTCCAACACAGGCAGACCACTCAAAGCTGAGACATGATACTTGGCTGAAGATCTGAGCTGGTTTAGTGAATCTTAAAATGCTCAAAACTGTCAGTCTTTTGGTGCTTTGTGTGCCACACTACAACTTCAGGGCGTTTTCCCTACAATCTCCCTTTGCACAGTGGAAGGCAGCGTGTGCTGTAGGACGTCGTGGGGTGTGTGGCCCTGTCCAGCCACCCTGCTCAGCTCAGCCCACTGGTGGGTCCCAGCCAGACAAACCAGCTGCTCAAAACACCCAGAACTGAGCCAAGCACAGTATTTTCCAGGGTCTGCCATACTTCCTTACTGACACAGGCAAGCCAGTATGTATGTATGTCTTCGCTTCCCCCACCTGAGAAGAGGAAAGCATTTAGAAATGGAGGGTACTAATTAAGAAGCACATGTTAAAAAAAAAACAAGTTAAAAAGAACCCAGTCCATTTTATTATACCTTCCTGAGCTGGAGCTTCAAATCTCTTTGCTTCAAAAGGCAAAGACCAACCTCGATTAAAATAGCACAGATAGCATTGATTTTGAAAAGCTTTCTAGTGCTACACTGTGTTTGGATTGAATTGCCTTATTAATCTAGTTGTTATCAGTTTGATTGTATAGCCAGCTCCACAAAGTACCAACCTGCTTCCTAATCCTATTATTTACAAAACATTTTTCTTTGGGCTTCTGTTGGGATGTTTTCCAGTGAAAAGTTGCATCTATATGTGCTAATGCCATCTTACTGACTTAGCCATCTTTTCTCATTTCTGCCGAGATTTTCAAGCTGCATTGCCACTATCTAGGATATTATATAGGTCAAAAACATTCTGTGCTCAGATGTAAAGTGACACTGATTCATATATCAGAGGATATAAAAGAAAAATTATCTTATGGTTCAGGTCCAAATTTTCTTGGATGAATAATTCCTGACAAATCAGGTATGCAAAGACTCTTCTATTCACCCCCTGTGAATGGGCCTGTTTAGGGTTTTTGCTTCCCTTTTCATCGCTTCCCGCCTCTTAAATGCTTCTCTTAATTGTTGCTAGGTAAGTCTGGTCTCGCTTCGAGCAATTTCGACACGTGAAATCAAAGCTGCTTTGACTGAACAAGTAGGTCACAGAGCCTCGTTGGGTGAGCGGATCTCTAAGAGCAGACTTCACGTGTCCATGTTCCCAGGCTCACAAATTAGAAAATGTGTTTTCCATGGGTATTTTCAATGCCCACCCCCAAGTCCTGCTTCCCCCCAGCCTTTGTGGCAGGCACAGGAAGCGGGCACAAGAAACAGGAACTAACTGGAAATTTCAGCCATACCCAACCACCCCCTTCATAGACTGTAGAATGATGTGGGTTGCAAAGGACCTTAAAGATCATCTCGTTCCAACCCTCCTCCATTTAACCACATTTGTGAAGCTCATTCCTGGTAGAACAAAACCTCTTCCTCTTCCTGACCTTGGGCAACCCAAGTCCTCCTCCTCTCTCTCCTCCACATAAAAGTTAGGTAATAGTCCCTTGGGGGATTATTAAGCTGAATTTATCCACCTGAATTCCTCAGGAAGAGAGTTCAGAGTGCTGCAATTTTTACCTGAGGGGTTCAAAAGATTAACACCTACTAATTAGGTTTTCACAACCTGCTTTTATGTTAGGTGCATTTTATGATCCTTGTTTTACAGCTGGGACACGGGGGGTGAAGCAGCTTGGCCCTTAACACCAAAAAATGAGTTCCACAAGCCAGAAGCAGGCACTGTGAGCTTCCAGAAGACCTGTCCTCTTTAAAATGCTGCTCTTTACCTGCTGAGAGCGGGTATGGCTCTTGCTGGGTGAGAGGACCCAGGGGACCACGGGAATTGATCTGCAAAGGTTTCACTGGGCCAAGAAGCAGAGGCAGCCAATAGTCTTCTAAGATGGCTGCAGACTGTGCCCATTAAGGCAGTCTGTATCTATTTAAAAAAAAAAAAATTACCACCATATTTACTTTGCTTTTTAAAGACTGCTCTGATGTTTTCCTCAAGATCAGAATTGCTGTTTTCTATCTGAGGAGCACATGAGCATGATGCCAGGCCTGGCTGGAGACCACCCACTGTCCTCCCAACCCAGGGGCTCTCCCTGAGGCAGCCAAGTGTGGAGGGGATGCAGAGCAGGATGTTCACAGCCCCTCTGCAGGATCCTGTGTTGTGGCCAGCAACCCAGTCACTGCAACTAACAGTTCTGGGGAAAAGGATACACTGCCCAGCCACTGGAAATGAAGATATAGATGGCTTTCCTCCTCCCAAACTTTATAGATCTGTTCCTGCTGATGCTCACAGTGCTGTGAAATATGGATCAGGACACAGGCTTCAATCCTCCCTTCCCCTTCCCTGAAATTCAGGGTTTGTCTTGAGAGCAGCACAGCAGCAAACGCATTTCAGGGCTTTTGGGGAAAAACTGTCACATTTCCAAGTTGTCTGTGAAAGAGAAATAATTGGCTTCCAAATGCCAACCTGTCCAGCCCTACCCTGCAGGGTGGACAAGCAAAGGTATCCCAGGAGCCCAAAGTGAGAAGAAACCAAGGCCAGAATACGAACCAAGATTCCTTGGGTTTTGTGTCCTGGCTTTCCATCAGCACATCAGGGTGTGGCTGAAAAGATGGAAAAAGGACACATTCATTGCTAAGTCCCCTTGTGGGCTTCTCACTAGACACTCAAGTGGTTACTGTGGGGTTTAGGTCAAAATCCACCCAAAACCATCAAATGCTCTGCTGTTCCAAGAGAGACAAATTCAAAGAGGAAGGGCTGGTTAGCCCCACATGTAAATCAACTTGCAAATCAGAAACAAAGGCCAAAGCTAGATGAGAAGCGATGGGATCAGAGATGCATTTCTGAACCTTGAGATCCTGCACTCAGTCTCCTGGCACTGCTCCCCCCTCCAGGAACGCCGCTCTTCCGGGATCCAGCATTATCTCACTTTCCTGCATCCCATCTCATAACACACTGGGGGAAGCTGGGACATCAGACCCTTACAGATCATTCCTGTAACATTTCACCAGTGTCTTTGGAGGCTTTCATCCCAGGATGTGGAGGAGACTGTGATGAAGAGAAGTGGTGGTTGCTGAGTGGTAGCTGTGGTACCCACACTCCCCAGGTGAGCAAAGGGATTAACTGGGAAGACATTTCTAAAGCAGTTGTCTGCTAGGATGGAAGATCCTGCAATACATCTCGATGAGATGTTCGAAATCGCACTTCAATGTATTTAAAAAATCTCACTTGATTCTATTGTCACAGCTTGGCAGCCCATGTGTCAAAAACTTCCTAAATATCAGGTGCCATTTTTAGTGTTCCAAGCTTAATTCTATCGAGTCATACAATCACATTTGGGAAAGTGTGCCCATATTATGGCTTTCAGAAGCACCACCTGGTCCAGCTGGGGTCCCAGTGCAGGTCTGGTACCTGAGGTGCAGCCAGCCTGGCAGTGCAGCATCTTCCAGCAAGCACCAGTAAGGCACCAGCCAATGGCCTCACTGTTGCTCATGGCATTTGTCATGGGAAATGCAGATTTGTCAGTCCCATGCAAAGCAGCCCTGTTAATTTGGTCACCTCCTCCCACACCCCAACCCCACCTCTACAATATCACCCATCCTGCAGGCTCCTTCCTGGGACCACAACAGGATGGGAAGGTCGGGGGTGCTCAGCATCCCTGCCTGTCAGGTGGTGACAGTGGCTCCACATCAGCTCCTGAGTAAATGTGAGCAGGGTTTGACCCTGACATCTCTGTCTGGCTGCAAGTCACGGTGTGTAATCACTGCAAGTGTCTGCTGAGGACACAATGGAATGAAGACACATGAGTTTGCAAACAGACAGCTATTGCTTAATAAGGAATATGTCAATTAGTCTGAAACACTTATGAGACAAAACCAGTGACAAACCAGCAGGAACAGTGCAGCTCTGACAATGGATGGACACGAGGCAATGGGAGGGATGCCCGTGGCAGCCTGTCACCAGGACACTGCTGGGGGTCACTCTGCACTGGGATAACCAAATCCCTGTCCCTGCCTTGAGCTCTGGGCCAGCCCAGTTTGTGCTTTTCCTGAAGCAGAAAAGTGCCTCTCGCACCTGTGGAGTGCAAGCTCTCATATCCACATGCATTTGCCATAACGTCAGCATGTCCTGACTCAGTCACCTCAAGAAGCTCTTGTTTTATCACTGCTCTAAGGACAAAATATTCACATGCTCACAGGGCTCAAATGTCAGACACTTCCCTTCTCCCCACCCTGCATACTGGCAGGACCTTATTCCCTACTTCATCTTTAAAACATTACTCTTGGCATCAGCTCTTTTTCTCTGTCTGTGTTAATGAAATAGGCAGCAAAGAAACAGACACTGAAGCAGGCAAAAAGGATGCAGTGAGGGGCTTGGGACTGGGCAGTGCGTGTGTTTGTGTATTTTGTGCATGTTTGTGTAATTTATTTCCCTTCTGGAAGGGAGAAGGTAAAAACCCCAAGAGCCCAGGGAAGACCCAGGAAGTAGCTGAGACAAAAGCCTCACTCCTTACAAAACATGTCTACACTACACATGTGTCCTGAGATAATTTTTTCTAACAGAGCAGAGCTCTCAGGGAACACAAACAGCAGGGCATCAGTCTTTCAGCAGAACCTGTCACCCTGAGCATCCGTGTCCCAAAAGCCAGAAATCCCAGTGGCTCCTGCAGCATCTTGGATGCCACATACCTTGGGAAATGGTACAACATGAAACATTATCACATGGGGCTGTGGGCCCTTGGGCTTATCCTCCTACAGCCCTCTCATCTCTTTTCCCAGTGCTCTGTGTAGCATACTGGAATACTGAAGGTCTCATGTGGTATCTTCTTTCACTGTTGATGTGGATGCTGAGGACCTCTCCTGGGCAGAGACATCCTCCTGGTGCAGTTCTTCTGTATGAGCATCCTCAAAACAACATCTGGTGCCTACACAAAAAGGGCTGGGAGTGCCTGGGTGAGAGCTACACCCCACAACCAGCAACGGAGCAGTCCCAGGGCCTTCAGAGGGATGTAGATCCCAGATCATAATGTCAAGTTGACAAATATTGAAGAGCCCATAGTGGTTTCAGAGCTTGACCTCCTCTCTCCTCCCCTGCTCACAAAGCTACACCATGGAAATCCAGGCAGCAGTAAGAAGTTTAATTAACACATGAGTTCTGATAAACTCACTGATATTCATGTATCAGTGAGTTTATCAGACTTCATATAAACTTCTGATATTCCTGAAGGTGCTGGCAAAGCCTGGGCTGGAGGTGTCAGGTCACAGAGTAAGAACCATCTTTGGATTCAGAGCTGCCAGACACACAGGTGATACCTGGAGCCCACTGGGATGCTGTTTGACTGAGGATGCCTTGAGAGCACTTCAAAACTGTGACAAAATGTGCTTTTCAAAGCAGCCCTGCCTGTGGAGAGCGCTGCTCAGGGAGGGACAGCGTGCTCAGCATGCAGACATGAGCCTGGGGTGGGGTTTGTGTTTGTCTGGGATATTCCCAGGGGGTTTCTGCATGCAATAACAAGGACTTGATTTGCAGTAGCAAGAAGTATTCAGACTTAAGTTTGGAAAGAGCTCTCAGCCCACACCACTGTCACTGCCCTGGCAGGTTTCAGCAGTGCTGTGCCCATTGCCTTGGCTCAGCCCTTTCACTTCCCAATTGGAGCCAGTGCTGCTGCTGTTGATGAAGATGCATCTCCCAAGGCTGCCACCACCATCAAGGCTGCTGCCTGCCAAGACAAGGATTTACAGTACAAATGTGAAGAAAAAGGAACTGTAAAGATACTCTTCTTTTTTTCTTTTCCTTTTTCTTTCTTTTTCTATTGCATTGTGAGGGACTGAGCAGCTGACACCAACTCTGCCATGCTGTTTGCTGGAGGACACCTGAAACTGTGCACCTCCAGTGAATTTACTTTGTCAGGGAACTTCCTTGTTTCCTGAGGCAACTGGGGATGGAAACCAGAGAAATGGCAAAATAATTATTGTCTAATGTTGTACTTTGGGCTTATTTCTTGCTGCTGAGGATGACCCAGGCCCAGGGAAAACAAATGAAGGAGGCAATTAGAAGTAGTCTGGTTTGGAACAACTGGTTTTTACAGCAACTGTGCCTGTGGATGTATTTAAGTAATGCTATTCTCAAGGATGAAAAAGCAAAATACCTGTAGAATCACAGAATTATAGAATCATATAGATTAAAAATATCCTTTAAGATCATGGAGTGCAACAATTAACCCAACACTGCCAAGTCCAGCACAAAACCATGTTCCTAAGAGCCACAGCTACACATCTTTTAAATACCTCCAGGAATCATGACTCCACCACTTCCCTGGGCAGCCAGTGCCAATGCTTGTCAGACATCTCCATGAAGAACTTTTTCCTACTACCCAATCTAAACCTCCTCTGGTGCTACTTGAGGCCATTTCCTCTTGTCTTATCATTAGGACAGCCTGAAAGCTCAAGGAAAGATAAAGGCACTCCTGTTAAATACTTCTCCTGGAAGATCAAAAGCCCATCTGCCACGAGAGAGAAAACTGACCCCTTGAGTTCGCCCATGCCTGGGAAAGGCTGGGGGGGCTGGTGATGCCTGGGAAAGGCTGGTGATGCCTGGGAGGGGTGGTGGCAGTGGCAGGATCTGCTGTGTCACTGCTGGCCGAGGTCCCAGGGCCTGGCTGGCATTGCACAGAGGAGCAGCGCCGGCACTGCTGAGGCTGAATCGCTGAACTCACCGTTAGCTGCTCAACAAGCCTTCGCTAAACGAGCCAACACTCGCAGCTCCTTGCTCTCTGCTGGGACAGAAGGGCTTCCTCTGCATTCCCAGCTGGAATTGTGCACTTGCAGGGTTAGAGGTGGGACACAAAAAGGAAACTTGAAGCACTTCTGGGAACTGCTTTGCTGTCTTCATTGCTCTGGTCGCATGAACTGGCCTGGCTACAGCAGTACTGCATCCAAGATGGGCTGGCTGGTGATTTGCATCCTCCTGCCACAGCGCTCCTCACCAGCAAGCTCAGAAATTCCCTCCTTGGTGGTCTTACAAGCTGCTACACACAACTGGACTGAGAAGTAATTTTTCAACAGATGCACCTGAAATCCCTCAGGTTATGCTCCCAGCACTGGGTTTTCTTTTTGTTCCACTGGCTTGCTTGGGGGTCTGTGAGTGCTTCCCATCCTGCTGCTCCCAGCCGTCCCTGCAGGTACCACTGCTCCTGACATTCCCTCAGAGCTCAGCTTAAGAAAACAAGCTGTGGACATTCATCTCCTTCAGCCTGCTCCAGGCAGGAGAACAGAGGTTTGGATATGTCTTTGTGGCAGCCTGCCCTGCTCCTGCAGGGCAGCAGGAGGTGAGGGAGTGTTTCACGGGGAGCACAGCCAACCTGAAATGGGCTGCTTGTGCTCCGGTTATTGTCAGAAGACTTGCAATCAAAGCCTACCCTGAGTATTGTGTTACTCAAATCAGTGCTCCAACATTGCTTTTATTTTCCAGCCTGATGTGTCAGGGAGCTTTTATTAGAGCCCTACCATACCCAAGGAGTACAAAGATCTCCTTTGGCTCCATTTATATGAATACTTCCAGGACGTCTGGGGGCTCCTGTCCTGCGGAAAGCTATTCCTCCTCCAGCCCAACCTGGACAATTGTTGGCTTGTGCACACCCACTGTGTGAGCGCACAAAAGCTCTTGTTGATAGAATGCAGCACTTTCTCCAGCAAAACTTTCTGGTGGAGAGCAAGTCTTAGACTAACTCTGGGCTAGGAGCAGTAAATCACAGCCTGGAAGACGTAAGCAGGACATTTACACCCCATGGACCAGCCCTGACAAGGAGCATTACGACTACAGCCCGCTACAGACCGCTCATAGCAAGCGCAGCAGCCTCCATAAAGGACACAAAATCTCTCTTCCCGAGCCTTTGAAAGGCAGGCCTTAGAAAAGGGCACATGAGGAGAAAGTGCCAATTTACTGACAAGCTCCCAGGCAGGCAGGCCAGCAATATCAGAGCCTCCAATTCGTCACTTAGAGAGAGCAGAATATAACTCCTCTTGTAATCAGGATGGAAAGGCATGTGGTCTGGGCTAGCAGGGAAAAGGTTGACTCATATTAAGACCAACCCATTACCAAGTGTCAAGTGCTCCCTAAGATGGCTCAGACGCTAATTCGAGAAGTCACCTGGTGGCAGCGGGTCACCAGCTCCCTCTACAGACAATCAGGACACAGCCGGACCCCTGCAGAACTGCAATAGCAGGCGCAGAATAACAAAGAGAATCCCCTTAAACCGGAGCAGAATTTTCCTCCTCATCACCGGCAATAATCACCCCACTCGATGCCAAGCCCTTTGTTTTCCTCTGCGGGGACAAGTCCGTCCCGCTCCCCTATCCCGGTGCGGATGAAGAAATGGCTGCGATGGCATCAGCGCTCCCCAAGACAGACGGGAGCGTGTCTTTTGTTTCCTTCCAGCGAGACAAAGAGCGGGAGCGGTGCATGGAAGCACAGGCGCCACCGGGCTGCAGGAAAAGTTCAGCAGCCCGGAACCAGGTGGCTGTTCGGAAACAAAGTGCCAAGACCACTCACCACAGCAATACTTCACGGCGCAGCACAGGCTGGTGAGCGGGGCGAGCGTGTCTCTGCCCGCCAGCATCCTACCAGCATCCCACCGGCATCCCACCGGCATCCCACCAGCATCCCACCGGCATGCCACAGCTCTGCCGGGCACGAGACCCGAGCCACACACCCGTAGGTGACACGTCCAGACACAGACAAGGATGTAGCAGGGGCAAAACCCGAGCACAGGAACAGGCTAAGCAAGAGCGACGCAGCATCAGGAGCAACGAACTGCTGAATTTTTATCCTTGCCCCAAACACCTCTTTGTTTCAGCATCTCCTGGCTGTGGGAGGTGGTATAAGGATGTCTAGAGGAGTGAGATGGGACTGTGTAAGGCACAAACATCTTTCTCAGAAGCCTTTGGCAGGCAGAGCAGCTCCAGCTGCCCTCAGCTCCTACCTCCCTTCACCTGCGATGCGGGGAACTTATTGTCCAGAGAAACAGCATGGCTTTGGGTTTTTTGTCCTTTTGCCAGTAGTATAATATACTCTCTTACCTTTTACATAAAGAACATTTTGCGTTTTCTTTGGGAAATTTCTCAGTGTTTGTAGGTGAGAGAAATCTGCCCCCTCCCACCCTGCTGCCACCCGTACGAGGTACGTTCTTCCAAAGACAATCCAAATCACAGGCAGGGGGCAGGGTACGTGTGGAAGTGGGCAAGCTGTTCGCTCCTCACAGTAATTAGAGAGTGTTTCGATGCCAAGGAAAAAGAAGGAAAGAGTGGCACCTGCCTGTGTTTCCCAGCCCCCCTCAGTGCCACGAGCCTGCCAGGGGACAGCTGGGCAGCTCCTTCCTTCCCTGCTGCACTGACCAAAGCAAAGGTCTGTGGGGTTGTGAAGGAGGATGCTGAGCCACACAATCCAACAGCCGAATATTCCTGGTGTGGGGGAAAGCTGCACAAATTTACAGCATCTCCCAAACCTCACAGAGAGGAGCTGTTCCCTCCTGGACACACAGAGAGCTCCTGGAAAACTTTGGAAGGGTCCCTTCTCTACACTGCTGTGCATTTTTGCTGTCACACAGTTCCCTTTACCTACAGGACCTGTTAACAAAAAATGCTATTATGTGGCTCCCAAAGTTGAAAACCCTCTGTCATCCCCTGACCTACTGCAGAGACAGACACTCTGTTTTTTCATGTCACCCCAGCAATCCATTTCAGCCAGGTTGGAGCATCGTATTCACCATTCCTGGCACCATGGCAGCACACAAGGATGAAGTGCCCTTTGTGCCAGGCTTCTGTACAAGGTGAGCTTTGTTTGGTCCCTTACTATGTTTGGGATGCAGGAGCTCATCAAACCCAAAGCGCTCCAGAGATGCAATGGGGAGTGTGTGGGAGAGGACAAAGCAAGAGAAAGGTTCAGTTTGCCCGACTTCATGATTAAGTGATATATAATTAATACAGCAGGATCCCACCTTTGCTCTGTTCATCCCTGCATGGGAAGCACGGCTGATGTGGGCACTGATGTGTGAAAGGTCTGGCGCTCATGTGTATCAGAGGGCACGGGATGCAGGGCTCTCCTTCACCCCCTGGATGCAAGGTGCTCCTCTCCTCGCCAGTTCCCTCCTGCACTACCATTTCTGAATGCTGTGTGGAACAAGCTGCTCGCTGTTCCTACAGAACTCATCTGACCCTGTTGCCGTCTCTGCCGCCGCACCGCTTGGCAGTACTTCCTTGGAGGAACTACAGCAACAAACTCAGATGCCAGGGTTTGGAGATAAGCAGCCAGCAAACAGCCAATTTCCATACAATGTACAGAAAAGAGAGGAGAAAAAAGACACAATACTGGGAATCCCTAATGAACCAGGGTGAAAAACAGGACAAGTAAGTAACAAAACAGAATAGATTTTCAAGAAGGGCACAGCAAGTTCTAGTGGGTAGATCTAGCAGATAGGTGAGGAGACAGAAGAAAGAATAGAAGCTGGAAAAGGAGATGGGAAGAAAGCAAGGGGATCAGAGCAGCCTGTCCAATGGGGAGGATGCATCAGAAGATTTTAATTTCCTTTATTATTATATAGATAGTGCCAGCTCATCGCAGAGCAACAATTCATCTACCGTGGTAACCTACAGTCTGGTGCTGGATGTTTCTGGACAAGACTACTGATCTTTAAGCACTTCTTGCCTGTGGCACCCAGTATAACAGAACAATGAAACAATAAACAAGCACTACTGCATTTTATGTATCATTTCATCAAGCTGTTTGCTTTGGTGTAACACAGTGGGCAAAACCAGCTGGTCCCAAACAGAAAGACCTTTGTGTCATTTGGGCACCCCAAGTGCACACCTCATTACTAAAATTAACTGCTGTAGCAAGTTCCTTAAGTTAATGCAGACCCTCCTCTCTCCATTTGTTCTTTTCATCCCCTAAGTTTCCAAGCAGACCTCAAGAGATGGGGTTTATGGGGTGGAAAGGGTGTTGTTCCTCAGACTGAGGGGCTGCTTTAGCCCCTGCCATACATGGCACCTGCAGGTAAACACCGACCATGACAGTGATCAGTAAGGGGTGGCTATGAAGCCCCTAATGCATCCCACAGGGACACACCAATGGGTTAAGCTCTCTGGTCCATCACCCCCACCCAACTGATCCCTGCTCAATCTCTCCCATCCCACAGACTGGTCCCTTATCCACCTGCAGACTGGTCCATTATCCATGACTCCCATCAGCTGGTGCCCTCTCCACCGCACCCATCTGGACCAGCAGTGGCACCTAAGCCCCGTGAGCTGCAACTTGCTTCAGCATCTCTGTCCAGCAGACCACGCACACCAATAGCCCACTTAGGGACCTGCTCCATGTGTCCATCAGCACCTGAGCACTGCCTGTGCCAAAATCCCTCTCTCCAGACCAGGATCTGCTCCAACATTTCTAATCAGACGAGTACCCACTCCAGCATCCCTACCCAGACCTGTACCTCATCGAGAATCCCTGGATTGGTACCTCAGCCTCTCTAAACGGACCAGTACCTCCACATCTCTAATGGGAGCGGTACCTGCTCCAGCATCTCTGCCCGGACTGGTACCTCAGTGCTTGTAAAGGGAGTGGTACCTGCTCCAGCATTCTCACCCGGACCAGTGCCTCAGTGTCGGTAACGGGGCGCTACCTGCTCCGGCATCCCTATCCGGACAGGTATCTCAGCATCCCTAAAGGGACCGGTACCTGCTCCAGCATCCCTACTCGGACGGGTACCACCGCGTCTCTGGCGGGAGAGGTACCTGTTCCCGCAGCCCTGCCCGGCCCGGCGTGGCTGCCCCCCGGCTCCGTGCCCCATCCTGCCCCGTCCTGCCCGGCGGCGGGGCGGTCCCGCCCGGGGCTGCCACCGGCCCCGCGGAGCTGCGCGGGAGCGCAGCGCGCTCCCTTCCCACTTGGGCACGGCAAAAACCGGGAGAGCCGGAGACAAAGAAACTGTCCGGGCGCCCGCCCCCTCCGCCGCCGCCACCGCCTCCTCCCCGGTCCCCAGCACGGCTCCGCTCCGCGCCCCTTCCTCCGCGCGGGGACGGGGGATTTACCCGCTCTCCTCCTCGATCTCCGAGATATCGGCGAAGATGAGGAAACCGACGAGCAGCGTGAGCAGCGCCAGCGTCCAGCCCCGGCACGGCAGCGGCATGGCTCCGGGGCTGGGCCGGGCTGGGCCGCTCCCCGCCGCTCCGCGGGGTGCGGAGCCCGGCGCCGCGTCCCGGCTCGGCGCCGCCG